>NW_024423319.1:117322906-117348838 GCF_017311325.1 Ursus maritimus
ATTTAGCTGGATCAAGAAAGAGATGAATTGCGGTGGTTTCTGTATTTCCCATTGAATAGTATTCACTAGCCGTGCACCCGAATTTGGTGTGCGCCAGCAGTGTGCACCATTTGCCATTACAGGCACCTGCCATGCAAGTTCCTAAACCTTGTTAAGCAGCTATTTCCATCTCTGTACAAAGGATCACTTAAATGAGTTAAGTAGGCAAAGGGCTTAGCACAATGAGGAATCAAATAGCATTAGCTGTTGTAATTGTTATTCAAGAGAACAGTTGTCAATAATAAGCATTTATAGTCAATGTTTAATAAATGTAATAATGAAATTCTGACTTTAACCCAATAGGAGCTTTTCAGTTCTGTATATTGAATTTTCTTATGCAGTCCAAGAGGTAAGTGGAAAATTGATCCATTTCTACCCTCTTTCTGAAACTCAAACTTATAAAGCATGATAATTCATATACTCTTTTTTTATCCATTTGAATCTGTGCAGTTGAAAGGAACTTTTGATGTTGGGGGCAGGTATAGCCATGAAAAATGTGACTTTTCAGACTCAGAATTTAATAACAAATTTTGTTGAAAATTCTCAACCTCTTCAGGGAGTTGGTAGGGAAATTGTGTTAGATCGCCTCTGATTTCTAATTCTCAGCGGATATGAAAGAATTGATCTGACTTTATCTAGAAACCCATGTTACCACATATGGTTATTATTTGTGTGTATGGAGCAAGAAGAAGTGCTAAGGATTTATTTTTATGAAAACTTGGTTCTTTAGTCATTAAGGCTTTGGTCAGGAAAAAAAAATGAGAGAATGATAGTTTCCCAGTTCAGACTTTTACAGTCACTTTTACCCATTTATTTCTTGCTGAAAAACAAATTTTAAAGCACAAATATGTGTGCTTTCATTTTTTCTGAATGATAAATTTTTAAAAATTGCTTTTAGCAGAATGGTCATTTTCTCAGGAAAAATTCCCAACACGAATATAAAAAACAAAAGCCCATAAAGACATTAATCTTTTGTTCTGTTTTGTTGTTGTTGTTCCATTGCAGTCCCATAAAGATACATGAATTAAGAACTTTGGAGTAGGGACTGCTAAGTTGAAAATTTCCCTAGAATACTTTCTTCCTTTGATAAGCCCATGGAAACTGAATACAAATTCTGTTACCACAATATCTATGTGCAAAGCCCAAATTTTAGAACAGTCGTTAGGAAATTCCAAAGGTTCTACAGCCCAATTACGTCGGTGTTGTGGCCTGAATGTAATTTTTCTATCCCTCTTTCCCTTGTAAATTTATACCCTCAATGCAGTTCTGTTCATGTGGTAAAAACTGTGTCAGAATTTGCCCAGGGTATGTAATTTGGCCAAGTTCTCATTGCTCTGCAAATCCTTAACTAGGCATTTCCTGACTTTTGATTTTTCACCCTTTAAAGAATTTTGCATTAATGCGTACCATACAGAATATCCACTTGACAGAAGAGGGAAAAACTGAGGATCAGGATATTTATAAACACGTGGCATCCACAGAACACAGTTCAATAGAGCCAGGCTTGCTGTGTGAATAAACACACTTTTTAAGGCAGGCAGCTTGTCCTTTTAAGCATCACAAGAGAAAGAGAAAGACACATCTTGATTTTGTATTTTGTATAAAAGCTGTTAGGTTTGCCTCATTTATCATTCAGCTACAAAATGGAAACTTGGCCTTTGTTCCCTCACAACTCTAATTTTTCAAGAAAGTGTGCACAGATTTGAACAACTCCCACTTCTTGTGAACAGTCAACATGAAATCCTAAGTTTTTAGAACTTGGGAAAAAAATTTTCACAAGATAAGGAAACAGTTCAATTTGGAGATTCAAACCCTTAGATACTGGGGACCTACAGGGGGGATTGGGAATCAAGAGAGATGCGAGGTTTCCACAAACCACAGTTAAAATAAAACTAGTTCCAATGTGGTACACAGTGAAATTGCTGTTAACATAATTAGTTAATATCATAGTGGATTTAAGGAATATCTTTTCTGTACAACCGTAGGAAACTATGATTGCTATCTAATAGAATGAGGTTTTCTTTCCTGTTTCTTAACTGAGTTCTGTTCCCACCTCCTCACTCCCTGACCCTCTCCCCAGCTCGTCCTCTCTCCCTATTTCAGTTTGCCAAGTGGGACAAAGTTGGTCAGAGTTGGGGGTCAAGCTGCTTGTACCTTCCACCCTCTTTCTTTTCTTGTCTAAATCTTCCTATTTCAGAACCCCAACTCTGTGGATTCACATTCTCTTGGCACTTTGGTTCCCCCTTGCCTCTGTCACATGGCCATCCAGCTTCTATATGCTTTCTGATGGGGCAGCTGGCAAAAAGAAGGGCCATCACCTCCTTGATTCACAGATCTGATCATTTAATCAGTCATTCAATAGTTATTTATTGCATATAACCATGTATCTGGCATGTGGATTACAGTCGCTGTGATGGCTGGTGTTTTTCCAACTTACCCTGACTCTACTACGGCTCCTCCTCAGGGCTCCATGCCACAGCCGGACATGATGAACAGGCTGTCACTCATTTTGGTGATCCTGGACTCCCAATTTTGTTCCCTTAGCCTTAGGAAACTGTCAGAAGTTCTGCTCAACTTCTCAGCCTTTCAGTCCGTTCTTTTGGACTTGACAGATGTCCCTAAGGGAGAAGGAACCCCCAAATGGCAGGCTTACCTCTTTGCTGTTCTGTTTCTAGTTCCTTGACCTTAAAATTGTTTACTCCTTTGTAAGCAGTTTAATGCCTTAAATCAGCTGTTTTTATATCATGTCCAACTGTTTATAGGGGGATGGGTGGTTCCAGTGATCTGGTCTGCCATTGTTGGAACCCTTTCATTTCCACGTTCTTCCTTTATGAGAGTATATCTCTGATACCCCTTCCTTCTAAGCAGAATTCATCATGTCATCCTCTGTGCCAGCAAACTCTTGGGCACATGGCTGATTAGAGAGGGTATTCATTTTATAATAACTTATTTAAGCATCTCTTGCTCCTGATAGACAGTTCACATGTGAAGGGCACCAATTATACATAACCCATTTTCGTGTTCCCAGTGCCTAATGTTGATGCATATAGTAGATGTTCAGTAAATGTTTACTAGTGGAAATAGTTGGCATTTCATGTAAATTTCATGTGTTTATAAATTCAGCATCTCAAACGAAAATCATATAACAGCTACCATCCCAGAAGAAGGAAAACAAAAGACAGGGCAGAGCTTATGTGTCTCTTTCAGTGCACTTGAGACAGGCAAATTTTAAAGAGCAAGTGTCTTCTTTGGTTTTGTCAAAGGAAAGGTGGGGAAATAGGTAAAGAGAAGTACAGTCACTATCAAGGTTAGGAAGGGCTTGGAAAGGAAGAAAAAAATCCTTAAACACAGATTTGGGGGAATGATTTTCCAAGGTGCTGGCCTGTTTGCACTGTTCAACCTCTGCAGTGTGCCTCTGTCCTCCAAAGGACCATCACGTGCTACCCAAGTCTCTGCCTCTCATATTATGCATTTGTCCAGTGCCTGGTAGAGAGGACATTCAAAAGGAACTTGGGCTATTGTACTCAGAGTTATCCATCTCAGCATTTAGGTTTTCTGAGTGGATATTTGATCAATGGATTTTGTAGAAATATTTAAGAGTACATAAAACAATAAGTGCACTTTTGGCATAAGCTGTGGATGAGAAAGAATTAAGGAAATATTAATTTTTCCTCTCAGTGGCAATTCTTTTATAAGATAAAAAATTGCCTGTTTACAATACATTAATTACTGCACACAGCACAAACAGGTGGAATTTGTGTGGAATTCTCAATTAATCATGTTGCCATGAAAAAAACCATTGCCAGATGTGATATTTTATTTCTTCAGCTCCTAGATCATGAAGCAAGTAGAAAACAAACATGAATAAGGGTAAAAGGATGAGAATTTGTCTTTTTTTTTTTTGTGGAAGATTTGATTTCTTTATTTTGAGAGAGAAAGAGCATGCAAGCAGGGGGAGGGGCAGAGGCAGAGGGAGAGAGAGAATCCCAAGCAGACTCCACGCAGAGCATGGAGCCTGACGCGGGGCTCGATCTCATGATCCCGAGATCATGACCTGAGCCTAAATCAAGGGTTAGATGCTTAACTGGCTGAGCCATCCAGGCACTCTAAGAATTCGTCTTTAAAATAGAAATGTAGAAGTATCAGAGGATTCATGCTAATTGTGCTGTTCTCTATTATAAAATACATAAAGGAATATAGGTATATGACCCTCGTTTTTACCATTTCACTCTTGTCCCCCTTCTCATTTTTTGTCTCTATACCTTCTCTATACCTCTAAGATAATTGGCACACAGACAGTTTCCCTCTGTTCTTTAAGGATATCCCATTCTCAGAATAGTACTATCCCACAATAATGTTTCTAAAGTCAAATTTTGCAGTAAAAAAAAAAAAATGAACCTGCCATTCATATAGGATCAGTAAGCCACAGAAATCATGCTGTGACAGTCTCTGAAGTTGCTCTTCAAATAATGAGGAAAGCAAGCTTTACCATCATCTATTCATTCACCAAACTTCTAGTGTTAAAAAAGAAACAAATGAGAAGGAAGCCTATAAGCATTATGATCCTTAACACGCCAATCTTGTATTCTCCCCGATGAGCCTGAGAGGTAGGTAGCATTATCTTCTTAGAACCAAGGAAGCAAGGCTTCTGTGAAATGTAATATCTTATCCAGAGCAAGGAAGTGAAAGAAGAGAGTCAGAACACAAACATCCAGAATCTCTGCTCTCTCCACTTGATCACACTGGTTTCAGTCCTGAGGTAGGGCGTGGATGGGTCATGGTCCTGACACCTGAAAAGTTGAACTCCTGCAATATAATGCAAAATAAAGTAATGCCACACCCTAAAATAAGCGCAAAAGTGTCCCATGATATTTTACATTTTCCCCAAGGTAATGATTTTGTTTAGTTATTATGGAAATATTAGTACCCATGTCTTTTCCAAGAACCCCTTCCCCCTCCCACACACACCTTTTCCCTCCCTCCCTCTCTCTCTCTGTCCTGCTTTGGTGTTGTCATAAGCACATGTTTTGTGTTTCATTTGTGTAGTCTGGTACCAGGCAGGATAGGAAAACCTTTCCTCTGGAGTATAGGCTCTGAGATAGTTTATGGACAACTAAGTGGCCAATAGATGAACTAGAGATGTTGATGAGAGCCCTGGAATGTATGCAAAAGTTTGTGTATACGGGCGCTTTTCTGGAGTGAAGGCCGGAGCTTTTGCTGCCATCCCCAGTAGACGAGGAGCTACTGCTCCAAAAAGTCGGGGACTCTAGGAATTCATTAAGAGCAGGAGAGAAAACTGAAGAACAGTTAAAGAGAAGATTATTCAGATTGCTTTTATCAGAGAAATGCTAGACATTTCACTCCTTGGCTTTTATTTTTTTTTTTGAACTTTTATTTAAATTCCAGTTAGTTACCATACAGTATTATATTAGTGTTAGGTGTACAATCTAGTGACTCCACACTTCGATCCATCACCCAGTGCTTGTCATGGCAAGTGCCCTCCTTCAGCCCCATCACCTATTTACCACTCAGCTGCTTTTAAATTAAGAACAAGGATTGTAAAATTCTATGCAATATCTACCAAAAATTAAGGTTGCTGCCTTATAGGTACACAACTTTTCTCCATACCCAGCACGGCTCCAAGCATTTTACACATATCCTCACAAGAACCCAGTGAAGTTAATATTAGCATTTCCATTTTATTTAAGATATTTCTTTTTTTTTTTTTAAGATTTTATTTATTTATTAGGCAGAGATAGAGACAGCCAGCGAGAGAGGGAACACAAGCAGGGGGAGTGGGAGAGGAAGAAGCAGGCTCATAGCGGAGGAGCCTGATGTGGGGCTCGATCCCATAACGCCGGGATCACGCCCTGAGCCGAAGGCAGACGCTTAACCGCTGTGCCACCCAGGTGCCCCTATTTAAGATATTTCATAAATAAAAATATATCCTAGCTCTATATTACTACAGTCCATAATGGAGAAAGACAGAAGAGGGGAAGGGAAACAGAAATAGTAAGAAAAATAGACCAAAGAACGGGTGATGGATAAAAGGGCGAGGGAGAGAAATCTAATACTGAAGTGCTATAGGAAGAAAGAGAAGTGCTAACTATGTAGAGACTGGCGTGACCACAGCTGTGCTATTTGCCAAAGCCACATGCACTAACAGATTAATCATTTTAGAAGAGAAAGAATATATAAGCGATAGATTAAAAGCATGTATAAACACTGTCAAAATTTATTAGGAGTAGTGTTTGAATTTCAGCCTAATATTTGGAAGTACAGACATTTCTGAAATGTTCTCTTTTCTTCATCTGATGGTGAAAATCCTTATTCACACACTGTAGAAACAGCCTGAGAAAATAGTAGTTTCATTGAATAAACATTCATCTCCCACCTGGTCTTTTGGACTTTAATTAATGGCCCCTCGTAGCTTGCCCTGTACATTGGTGAAATTAAGCCAAGCACTATATGGAGACCACAGGTGAATACTAGTCCATCCTTCCTTGCTTGCCAAGTCTACCATGAAATTAAACCCGGGCAGTCGTAATTGGAAAGTAAATGATCTATATTGTGCTGTAGGGCTCTCAATATGTTTAAAGTAGCCCTGTATACTACTATGATAATAAACATACTATAGGAATTTAAACCGATTCTTTCTGCTCTTTTAAAAGAAAATTTAACCAGGAAATTTTATTATATTAAGAATTTTTAAAATGTCAAGCTTCATTCATTCTTTCTTTTTTTTTTTATTGACACACAATCCTGCATTAGCTTCAGGTGTTCAACATAGGGATTTGGCCACTGTATACACTGTGCTGTGTTCACCACAAGTATAGCTACTACAGTGAACACATTCAGCGCAAAGAAGTTCGCAGGATTTTCCTATGAAATTTTAAGAGGTTTGTTATGTGAGAGGAGATGGATGATTTAGGCTCAGTGTCAAGCTTCTCATTTTATGTTTTCACCTTTAAAAATGTGGAAAGAAGAATGGATTTAAATATTAGGATTGACTTTGATTTTCTACCTTTATTCTCAGTGATCAGAGTGGCCCTAGGATGTATCTTTTCTGAGTGTCTTCTAAGGTATTTCATATTTGGTGCCACGAAGCGCCCCCACCTCATTCCCATTGCCTGCATACACCGTCTACTCTACAAGACTGCAGGGCCATTGAATTGCACTACCTGGGGGACAGGGGTGGGAAGCCACAATTTGGGCCCTATGTGAATTGTCTCACTCACGGAACTAACTGATTCATAACAGTTAATTTTGACTAAGTGGCTGTCAAAGATCAATGTTAAATACCTGGAATTGGCTCCAAATGACCAATTTTTTTTCAAAAATTTAAGCATATATATTTCAAAGAAAGAAAGGAAACTTGCTTATTTACTATTCTCTTTATGTTCACTTATAAAAATACGTACTCCCTACTTGCCTATTCCTTCTCATTGGACGTAGACTGTTGTCACCATCAGCTCATGAAGCTGTCAGCAGGTCCATGGAGACCACTTTATGATGTCAAAGTGAAGGCAAAGTAACATCGATACAAATCCCCTGGTTATTAACAAAACAAACAGAACTCATTTTAAATGACTTTTACAGTTGAGGTCCCCTCTCTGGACTCTTCGCCACTACTATGTTTCCATTTCAAAGTCATATCTCTGTTAATAATATCATGGGATTCTGAATTCAAATTGCTTATGCTTTGTTAAATCTTGGGAAGACTCATGCTAGAGTTCCAATTTCCCTTGAGCATATTAGAAAACCACAAACTATTTAAAAGTTTTTAAATATTGGTTAGACACATTGTGCATTACAATGCTATATTATTAAATCAGAGTTTAAAATATTCCCTGGAATTGGGAGTGTTGAGTAAAAGAGAATTCAGCTAAATGTGTATCACTAAAATATTTGCAGATAAAGAACATTTGAATAGGACTTATCCAGGTTTTTACTTTCTCCCCAAAAGAACATTTATTAAGGGCTTACCATATGCCAGACATTGGCTACATGTTAAACAGGGAGAAGAGAATAATGCAAAAAAGGATCAAGCACACCCATGACACTCAAGCGTTTTATGGAGTTTAGGAGTGAGGGAAACACAAACACACAATTCCAATATAGCATGCCATGGCACAGGTATGCTCTATGAAATTGGGAGCCCAGTGCTCCCAGTGGAGCCCAATGGGAATGTGGTGAGGAGTCTTGGAAGGAGAATATTAATTTGGCCATCAGAGAGGAAGGATGTAGTGAATGGTTGCTGCCTAGATCCGTTTAAACACTCTTCTAATAATTGGAAGACTCTTTGCCTCCCAAAATAGAAGGCAAAAAACTTTCCCTCAGCCTCATTTGGAGCTAGACACTCACCCATGACCTAGGTTTCAGCAGTCAGAGGTGCTTATAGGAGATGTTGATATAGAAGTGAGCGACAGGGGGCGCCTGGGTGGCACAGCGGTTAAGCGTCTGCCTTTGGCTCAGGGCGTGATCCCGGTGTTATGGGATCGAGCCCCACATCAGGCTGCTCCGCTATGAGCCTGCTTCTTCCTCTCCCACTCCCCCTGGTTGTGTTCCCTCTCTCGCTGGCTGTCTCTGTCTCTGTCGAATAAATAAATAAAATCTTTAAAAAAAAAAAAAAAGAAGTGAGCGACAGAAGGAGTAAGTATGTGGGATTTTTCTTCTGGAGCCAGAAGTAAAGTTCTGGGGTGATCTATGCAGGAAAGAGGAAAGCTGTGATGGGAGTGTCAGTTGGAGGAGAGTAGAACAGTTGGATATTGTTTTTGGCTTCAGAGTAAATAAGCTGGCCCCTGGTTTTCCTGAAGATTCTGTAAGTTTCCCCCATACCACTCAAAAGATGGCGTGAGTGACTACTATCCCATAATAAATGTGTCTTTTTTCGCTAGAGTAGTTATGGTGTGGACCCAAGGATCTTGACTGATAGAAATATGTAGGTAATTATGGTCCAGACAAGGTAGAGGGAAAAGGATGTTCAAAGAAAAGGAGTTACAAGAAGTAGACCAAGTTTGGTATATGACAAAGGTGGTTTCAATTGGATTATTGGTGGTAAGGCTGGAGTAGGGAGAAATACAAGATGAAATTAAAGGAAGTTGATATCAGACTTTGGGGGGAATTAGGATATAGTTCTGATTAATCTAGACTTTCCCTCATAGAAAATAGGGAACCTCTAGAAGGTTTTAATTGGAAAACTGACAAAGATATTTTTGATCTATTTTCAAGCGAGAATCCTGGTGGCAGTGGGAGGAGGCAGAAGTGAAGAATTGTTCATGATGGGAAAACCAGTTTGGAAGTTGATAGCATAGTTCACATGGAAGATAATGAAGCCCTCATGTGATAGTTACAATGAAGAATAGAATGGGGGGGGCTGTGAAATCTTTAGGGGGTGAATCAGTAGAGCTTTATGACATTGAAACCGATGGATAATGAGGGAAAATAAAGATAAATCAAGTTTTCTAATTTAAGTTACGAGGTGGATGGCAGTGAAGTTTATTGAGATGGGAAGTATAGTGGAAGAGGCAAGTCCTGAAATGAATTTGGTTTTAGATATAGTGAATTTTAAGTACTTGAAAGAGAAACATAGTTGGGAAATCTTTAGAGTGGTGAGTGTTGCATCTAAAATTGGGAATCATTAGTAATTAAGTGGTAGCTGAAGTCATGGACTTGCATACGGTAAACACGGGAGAGTATGCAGGGACAAAGCAGCGGTGATAGGAGTAGGGAGCTGGGGAGGTGTCATCTTAAGGGGCAGAAAGAAACCAATAAAGAAGACAGAAGACTGGAGAAGGCTCATCAGGGAAGTAGAAAGAAAACCAGAAGAGATGCTCAAACAGACTTGAGTCTTTTAGTTGTTAGAAATCCATGGCTTTATTTTATCTCACCTTAGCATGAAGGCTGTATTATCTTATAAAATATTTTCTTTTCACTGGAATATTCCACACAGCATACATTGGAATGTCAGCTACTAATTCGTCTTGCAAACATTGTATTCAAGGTTTTAGAAGGTGTAATGTACATAAAATAAATACAATAGAGCAAGCATGAAACACATGGGGTGGGTGTCCTGAGATTGGTGATTGGTATTAACTTAGCCTTTTGATTGCAAGGAACTGAGCTTCTTTAATTTACCTCAAGCACACCCCATGTGGTGCTCTCCTTATGAAGTCTCACCCTTACTCTGGATTTCTATTCCTTTCACTACTCATTGACCAGTGGTCTACCAAAATCAGGGGCAGGGGAGTTAGTAGTATTTTATCACTGGCATTGTTTAGAATCGCAGGTGCATGGTAATAATGAGAATAAGACCAGCTTTTAGCCAGTTTTATTATTCTTTTTAGATTATCTGTAGATAATGTACCCCCTTTTATCTGCATTCAGGGTGGACTGCTCCCCTGCAGCCACTACGGCTGGTTCATCCTTTTTCCCCACCTCATCTATCTTTTCTTTACCTCATAGCTTCAGCTTACTTATGTCTTGTGTATCCTCCTAACCACAGCTTCTGTGTTCATTGCTAAGTTTGCTACCCAGGTTCTGCACTACACAACTACACAACTCTGGGGATCCTGCTTGTGGCCTTTCTTCTACCTCACTGCCTTGTAGCTGAGGCTTTTGATCATTCTAAAGAGCAGGAAGGAAAATCCAACATTTCTTTTTGCATTTGCTAATTTAAATCTCCAGGGGACAGGAATCTGATTGGCTTGACTCTCTTTTTCCACGTGGCCAAGTAGAAGAATTAACTCCACTGGATCGTGGACCCATCTTGGATCTGGTAGGTGATCACCCTGCTGCATCTTAGACCAATTCCCGTGAGGGGAAGCTTGCACTTAGAAAAAAAGAGAGACGTGCATTGGCATACTAGTGGAAATTTTTTCGTTACTTAGTTTTTCGTTTATGATACAGATTTCCTACCAAGAGAATTTTTGTAGAGGGTCTCCTCTACAGAAAACAGGCAGTCTTCATTTCCATTTACAGATTTCTAAACAGTTAAACCCACAAACAATTCCTTATGGTAAATGATAGCAGACAACCTGAAGAGTTTATGTAAATACTACCCTCAAGTATTTTTGGAAAGGCAATCAAACCAGCATAATACTGATGGTCCAGACACCTTAGTTTGTGCTCTCAACAGATGACCTAAATAAGAACATTCAAGACTACATGTTGACATGTTTTGAAACATTTAGCACATGTACAGAAACCTTTCTTTACAGAACTTGATTGAAGTTAGCAGTCATGTTTTCTTTTCTTTTTTTTAAGATTTTATTTCTTTGAGAGAGAGAGTGGGGGGAGGGTCAGAGGGAGAGGGAGAAGCAGGCTCCCCACTGAGCAGGGAGCCTGACATGGGGCTTGATCCCAGGACCCCGGGATCACGACCTGAGCTGAAGGCAGTTGCTTAATCAACCGAGCCACCCAGGCACTCCAGCAATCATGCTTTCTAACCAGGGAATTTTAATCACAGTCCTTCTAGTGACTGTCAGCATTGGCAATAGCCTCAAAAGACCAGAGTCAGCTTATCTCCTCTTTTTAGATTTTTAGCTCTTGAGTACATTGACTTGCCGTCTGTGATTTTTGAATATTCAATTTCCCAGACTCTCCTACTGGCACATATTTCTCCTTCTTGGAGAATGCCAGGAGGAGGAAAACATTCTCCATTCCTTTATTATTTTAAAGATTTTGTTTATTTATTTGAGAGAGAGAGAAAGCAGGGGGAAGGAGAGGGAGAGAGAATCCCTAGCAGACTCTGTGCTGAGCACAGAACCTGACGGAGGGCTGAGATCAGGACCTGAGCCAAAACCAACAGTTGGACGCCCAATCAAGTGAGCCACCTAGGCGCTGTTCTCCGTTCCCTTAATGTGCTGTTGCCATTTTTGTCCCATCTTACCTGGAATCATCTCTACACTCTCCCTCTGCCTCCTGAATCCAAAGAGGAGGGTGACCCTTACCCCATCTGCTGGTATAAGAAGTCACCACCAATATCACATCCCATGCCCCTTCATCCTACATTTACTTGGCGTTTCTCCTGGTAGTTTATACAATGAATCCCCAGCAGAATGACCCTGATTGCAGACAGGTTTGTAATGGTAGCCAACAGCACTTACATAGTTGTTCAGCAGCCTTCAGTACACACCCAAGTGTGGGGACAGTAAAGGACTGCTACAGGTGGAGGTTGACACAAGTGGACATAGTGAACAAATTGAAGGCTTCCAGGAGAGCCAAAGAAATGACTGACCCTGGAATCCAAATCGGAAAGGGCAGTTTATGAATTTATTTATTCCTTTAGGTGATTATTTTGTGCCTGTTTCTCACCAGGGCCCAGTGACTCTTCTACCCACAGATATTTACCTTTTTTTTTTAAGGGAAGGATTTAAGAAAGAAAATGATAGCCTTCATGACTATCTGTCATGACTCTCTGCTTTCCCAGACTCCTTATCCCCTTTCCCTAAGATGGTCTTGCAGTCTCTGGCCTCTGACACTCCCGTCTCTGAAATGCGTTTGATTCTTCTATCTCCGTACCACGTGCCAGGGAAGGGCTGTTGTTCCCTTCTTTATTCTGTTTTGGCATAGGTGAAACCTTCTTTCCCAGATTTATATTATAACGAGCATGCCTTTTGATAAAGAAGAAAAACATCAGAGTAGAAACCAGTCCGGTGGGGAGGGAGAGAACAGGGCGGGTGTGACAAGGGAAGAAGGAAGAAAAAAGGGGGAATGAAGACAGAAACAGAAAGAGAAGTTTTGAAAAGCTTGACACACAAGAAATTAGAGGAATTAATTATGGCTAAAAGGCTATGGGGAGACGTCATTAGGAAGTCTTTAAGATTTTTAAAATGATAGTATCCAAATCTGAAGGGTTGAAAAGGGGATTAAGCATTGCTGGAGGCAGTATGAAGTTGTATGGCTCTTTGGGCAAGAATCTAGAGTTTGGCAAGAGCCTTAAAAATGTTTGTGCTGGGGGCGCCTGGGTGGCTCAGTCCTTAAGCATCTGCCTTCGGCTCAGGTCATGATCCCAGGGTCCTGGGATTGAGCCCCACATCTGGCTCCCTGCTCGGCGGGAAGCCTGCTTCTCCCTCTCACATTCCCCCTGCTTGTGTTCCCTCTCTCGCTGTCTCTCTCTGTCAAATGAATAAAATCTTTTTAAAAAATTTTTAAAAAATGTTTATGCTGTTTGGCTCAATATTATACTTCCGGGAATATATCCTTTAAAATATTTCTAAATTTTGAAGGAAAAAAGAACTTTTTGTAGAAGAATTTCTTCTCAGTAATGTTTGCATACGTAAATAATTGGTGACAACCAGTATGACTAACAATAGATACATGATTAAGTAGTTTTAACCATTAAATAATTCCTTTCACTTGATTGAATATTAGGTAGCCAGTGAAAATGGTGATCTTGAAAAACATGTAATATAGTAAATGCTTATATTGTCATAAAAACAGGCTGCAAAAAGGCTATATGATCCCAATTATGTCTACAAATGACGAAAAAATATCTATGATAAACATTGAGAAACACACCAATATATTAATAGTGGTTGTGTCTGAGTAGTGAGACTATAGGCTGCTTATGTGGTTTTCTTTCTTTTTAACAAATAAGTTTTTAAATGGTATTGTTTACATATGATAAAAGTCACCCATGTTTAGTATGCAGTATAATACATTGTGTGGTATATATAATCTGTTGTTACCACCCTAATCAGAAAGTTTCCCAAATGCCCTTTCAGAATGAATGCCCTCTCCCCACCCCTGGCCCCAGACAACAGATCTGTCATTAAAATTTTGCCTTTTCTAGAATTTCACTTAAATGACATCATATAGTATATGAGATTATAGTTTTTGAGTTTTAATCTCCTTTTAAAGTGTTTCTTCAATGAGCACATTGAAACATGATTTGAACCTAAAACAGAGATTTCAACTGTGTTTTCTAGGTGGATAAAATAAGTCACAAAGTAAAAATTTTCCCTCTCAATGGGAATAGCTATAAGAATTCATTTCTTTCATGTCTTAGTACATAGGCTACGGCTTCTATGACAGTTTTAGGAAGTGTGGTGCTATTGGACATCCTGAATTGCTCTTGATTTCCATGAGAATGCATTTGTAGTTACAGTTAAGTGTGAGACTGTTTTCCTAATGGAGATATTAATTATTATGTTACAGAAATAGTCCTATATTTTTAAATTCTAGGATTTTTAAAAATTGGAAACAAGTGTTGAATTTTAAAAAAATACCCCCTTACCATCTATTTGAAATAACGTTTTTCTCCTTGGACATATTCAAATGTTTAATCAAAATAATAAAATTCCTAGTAGTAAATCTTAGATAAATACCATGTTTTCAAGGTGTGTCATTTGAATAATATACAGCAGTTGTTTTAGTACTCTATTGATTTGCTTTTATTCAATGTTGATTTTTGCCTATGGACTTATGAATATTTTAGGCTATAATTTTCTTTATAATCTATTCTTGTTAGGTTTTTAATCAGCCTTATGTTTACATATTTCTTATGTACTGAAATATTTCTGGAACAGCAGTATTCCGTCTCTTGAAGATTTGCTAGAACTCATTTGTAGAACGCTGTAGACATGGTAGAACTTTGGGGAGATAATTCTTGAAACCATAGAAAGAATTTTAAAAGTTTTTTTTTGTAATCAGAACTTTTCTATTTCTTCTTTTGTCAATTTGGTAATTTATAGTTTGCCAGAAATAATCCATTTATTATGACTTTTAAATGTGTTGGCATATAATTATAATAATATTTTAATATTTAAAAAAATATCTCTGTGACTGTTATATATATATCCCTTTCTCATTTTCACATTTTTGTGTTTGGTACTTAATATTTTTTTTTTTTTACAAAACCTTGACTGAGAGTTTTCCCTGTATTTCTTTATTTTTTCAATTACTCAAGTATTTGGTTTTATAATTACTTTCTTCTATTTCCATTCCCTAACTTTTCTTAATCTTGTTTACTTCTTTTTTTAAAGTTTTTATTTAAATTTCAGTTAGTTAACATACAGTGTAATATTAGTTTCAGGTGTACAATATAGTGATTCATCACTTGCATACAGCACCCAGTGCTCATCACAAGTGAGTTCCTTAATCCCCATCACCTCCACCTACCTCCCTTCTTATTTACTTCTTGAGTTAGCTCATTCATTTCCGTTACATTCTTTTATTAATATCAACAAAATCTGTGATATTACCTTTGGGTATAATTTTGACCCAGCCTGTATATTGTGATATGTTATAATTAGCTTTAATTATAGAGCTTATTTCCATTATAAATTTGATACAAATTTAGATTAATGCTTTAAATTTTCCAACTTGTTGGATTTTGTGTGTATTTAACTAAAGTTATGTTATGAATTTCTAGTTTGTTGCATTGTAGCCAGGAAAATTTCCACTTTGGGGAAATCTAAAAATAGAGGTTTTTTTGTGGCTGATATTTGTAAACATTCATGAATGTGGATACACATTCTTTGTAGAGGGCAAAGTTCTATATGTAACTATTAGGTAATTTTAGCAATTAAATTCAGATTATCTATATTCTTATTTGTTTTGGGTCTATTTAATATTTCAAGATTGTTTTACTTTTCTTAAAGATTTATTTGAGAGAGAGAGTGTGTGTGCACACATGGGGGGAGGGGCAGAGGGAGAGGGAGAGAGAGAATCTCAAGCAGACTCCCCACTGAGCACAGAACCTAATGTGGGGCTCGATCCCATAACCTCGAGATCACAACCTCAGCCGAAACCAAGAGTGGGATGCTTAACCAACTGAGTCACCTAGACGCCCTTCAAGATTGTTTTATAATCTAACATTAAAACATATACCTTTTAAGCTCTCCTTTTAATTTTAGTAACATCTACTACATATACACTGAGACCCAGACATGTGCTGTTCAATATCGCAGTCACTCACCACATGTGGCTTTTTAAAATTAACATTTTAATTAATTAAAAATAATTCAGTCCATCTGCTACCCTAGCTATATTTCAAGGGCTCGATAGCCACAATTGGCTAGAGAGTCTACCATATTGGACAACACAAGTATAGAACATTTCCATTGTCATGGAAAGTTCTATTAGCACTGATCTGGACTATTTTATTGTGGGTTATACTGTTGGTCAGTGTAATATTGTTATTTTTGTTATATTCCATTATATTCTGAATTTAATGTCTTCTTTTTTAAACTAAATTAAATTTATTTATTTTTAAATTATGTTCAGTTAGCCAGCATATAGTACATCATAAGTTTTTGTTGTAGTGCTCAATAATTCATTAGTTGCGTATAACACCCAGCGCTCATCCCAACACGTGCCCTCCTTAATGTTTTCTGTTTTTTCTTTTAATTGCTTGATACATATTTGCTATCCTTTTATTTTTAATATTTTATTTATAGTTTTATATTTTTAATATTTCGATATCTTATTCTATATATTCTCTTATAAATAACATATAGTTCTATTACTTAAATTTTTTAAATGAGTCGAACAAATTTATGTTTATTTTTATACTTTTATGTTTGATCTTCTAACATTTTAGGTTTATGCTTTTTAAAGAATGTTTTTCTGTTGTCCTTGTTGGTTTTCATCTTTCGATGCATGTGTAGAATATTGGCTAAGACCATTAGCTCAGGCACGTGCTCGCCTGAGCTTGGATCCGCTTCAACATTTCAAGAATCAATAGCTCTTAAATTCTTTTTTTTAAAGATTTATTTATTTATTTTAGAGAGAGAGAGAGAGAGAGAGAGGAGGGGCAGAGGAAGAGAAAGGTCCTCAAGCAGACTTCCTGTTGAGCACAGATCCCAATTTGGGGCTCAATCCCAGGACCCTGAGATCATGACTGGAGTGAAATCAAGAGTAGGCTGCTTAACCAACTGAGCCACCTAGGTGCCCTGCTCTTAAATTCTTTGTACCTAAATGTCCTCATTTATAAGATTTGTAAAGTAGGTATAAAATAGTACCTATTTCACGGTGTTATTAAGAGGGCTATAGAAATGAATATCTTGAATGTGCCTGGTACATAGTAAGTGTTCATAACTATTAGTAGTTAATTCCTGGGCTGTTTTCCTCTAGAAACACCAAATTTATTTTCATTATAATAGCATTAAATCAAAAAACACAGCCTATATATCTCTAATTGTCGATTTCATAGAGGAAATACAATTATTTGAATCCCACATAAGATGAGGTCATTAGCTTGTTTTTATTTCTCCCTCCTCTTTGTGTACACATTTCATGATTTTTGTTGGAATTATCTGAGATGGTAGAGCCACATTATTTAATATTGAAACTATTTTAACCCGTAGATGTTTGCTTTCAAGAATGATCAATTGTTTTTGCAAATCTGTAATATAAGTATTTGACTCACCTCAGATTTAAGTGTTTTCAGTGCTAACCAGCAAACCTTTTAAAACTTTCTTATATTCTTTTTTGTTTATATATTTACAGTTTTTAGCCAAACAGTATCACACTGTGTACATTTTGAATCTGCCTTTATTTCCTTAGCAATCTTTGAAAAGCAGAAAATTCATCCCAAGAGTAAAACGTAATTAGAATTCAGTTGCTATGCCAAAACACGTGAAATACAAATGTCCAATGTTCTCTGTTTATTCACACACTGGACCATATAGTTATCTATGTTTGGGTGGTGTCCATTTGGCCATTTCACTATGGGTGTGTCACTCTCTACATGCTCTGCTTGGAAGCCAAAATGCGTTTCTTCCGTCTGCTGGGGCGAAGTGGATCATCATATATGATTTCAATTACTGCACGAACCCAGACATCTCCAAAGTCTGCATGTCCATTTCTGGACTCTCTCCCTCTTTCTAGTACAGTAACTCCGGTTTTAATATGTTGTTTCCACAGGTCCGTTATCCATAAGACGTGTATTTCTTTATCTATAAATAATGGGATTAGATTATATGATCTCCAAGGTTTATTCCAGGAATAAATGTCTATGATCTATAAGCTGCCATTCCTTTATTATTCCACCAAGAGGGCTCTTTAAAATTCTTTTAAACTCCTCCCTCTGAATTTGTTCTTTTTTCACTATTGGTCTGGAAGGTAGCCATTATTTCTGTAACAAATTGAACCATACGTCTACTGGAACGTACAGCCTTTGTAAAACACTCACAATCTTTGATCCTCTCAAACTCGCTCCGCTACAATTAGTGGCTCCAGTATCCAGAGGGAACATCCTCCCCACCCATGTTGTGAACATTCATCTGCTCACCAGTTCCTTCTTTTTTACTCATTCACACATGCTCTCAACTCTTCAAGTCACCTGATGGGTCACATTTGGGTGCTGCTCAAAAAGTGGAGTCCTGAGAGCCGGTACCAGGGGTATGAGGGATCAGCTCAAGAGATGGTGGCTTTCCCTCTGTTTCTGTTTTCTCTTCCTCTTAAAGATTTTCAGTAGCCCCTGACCACCTGTCACTGCCTTAGTTCTTTCTAAGCTGGTACTCATTTCACTCAGTTTAAACCATACCCTTTACCTCAGGAGTACTGGCACAGTTTTAGTCCAATAGATGGGGCACATGCCACGTTACTGGGAGCACCCAAGAGAGAAGGGTAGACCTCTGAGACTCAGGGGGGGTCACTTCCATCGAAGGATGATTACCTTTGGGCCAGGATCTCCAGTGATGGTTTTTGGTGCCAGTTTACTTGGATAGTCAGAACACCTCTTTCACTCATATACACGCTCTCCCTCTCTCTCTTTAGTATTAGTTTTGGCCTCTAGTCCATACCAGAAAGATTTCAGGTCTATGTTCTTAAACTACTGCTGCTGCCATTACTGTTGTTAGGGCTACTATTGCTGCCACGGCCACAGTTGTCATTCTTGTAGCTCTTACTCTGTGACATGAAATGGGCAAAACTCCTTATACACATTATCTCATTTAATTTTTACAATAGCCCTTTTGGGTAGTTTTCACTATTAGTCCTATTCAAGAGAAGAAGAAACAGTCTTAGGGCAGTTAAGTAAATTTCCCAGTGTGTCTGAGCTTGTAGTTTTCAACTGAGGTTTGGTCGATCACAAAGCCCACTCTCTTAACTGCTACCAAGCCCCAAGCTGGAAAATTTCTGCACATAAACTGACCCCCCTCTCATTCTGGAGTACTGGCAAATGTTGTTAATAGACTCCTACCTTGTCTCTGCCTAAACCCAGATACCATCTCAGAATCCTTCAGAAAGGGCCTAGGCAGCTACTAGGGAAAATCTATCAGGTTTGGCATATGAGCCGAATCTGAGTAAAGCCTGTGTGTGAGCCCTGTCGCACTTGGCACAAAATGATGTCCCCCCCCCCCCGCCTTCCATTCCATGGTTCTCCTCTGGAACCGAGATGACAGAGGCTAAATTCAAAGCCTAGTCACTTGGGAGACACAATAATATGGAGCCAGAGGCAGAAATTGAAGCTGTTGACACAGTATACTCCTGTCCCTTTTCTTGAATGACACGTAGTGATTACTGCTCCATATACTTGAACATTGGCATTATTTCATGAAGTCAAAAGTAACCCAAATATTTTGTATATATTTTTCCTTAATATTTTTAAAGCGCAGACAGCTCTGTAGTTCCCATACCATTGACCACACCATCTCGCCTCACTGGAATCCGTTTTTGTTATTTGCAGAATGGGATTTATAGTACTTAGAACTTTCTGTAACCAGAAAGCTTTCAAATAATGAAATGTACATGTATGAGAATCACCTGGAAGTTCGACAATTGTAATTGATGCAGTGAAGCAAAGTGAAACTAAAAATGCGTATCCATATGACCATACCCTTAGAAAAATGTCCATTTATTCTTCGTGTTGGTGTAAAATGTGTCAATCCAAGGAGAAGAAGAGATTTCTTCCTGTTATTATGAAGCATTGCCAAAAAGAAAAGATCAATTATTCCCAAGACGCATTTAGTTGAGCCTTCTTCCCACATCCTAAATGCTTATGTTTATGTGAGGTATACATCTGTACAATGCAGCAATTGTTTCATCTTCCCCAAACTAATAGAGATGTTAGAAACATCTGGTAGTTGATAGTTAGTTCATTTTTTTCATTGCACCTTTTCATAGGAAGCAGGGAACGCAATTCAATATATCCCCTGAGAGAGTCTTGCGTTTATGACAGGTGTGTATTTCTTAACACGTCGTTGTTTGACACCATTGCTTCTCCTAAGACCAGCTGGAAGTACATTCATCTGGCAAGAAAGAGAGGGGAGGAAAAGTGAAATTTGAAAGGAAGTTGGAGTGTCAGGTGGTTGTTGAATAAAGCATCCAGTTCACTCCAGTAATATTTATTCTGCTTATTTTGTGCAATTTCCTGCAACCGCCTTTTACAAGCCTGTCACAATGATGACTTTCTCTGTTCTGATTTAGGTGCATACTACTAATTTATTTGAGACAGTAAAATGAGGTTTCTTTTCAGCGTGGACCCAGGAATTGATTCGATGTAAGGCTTGACCACCCCCCCCCATCCCAGCACAGCATCCCAGCCCCATCTGAGACTCAGAGAGAACAGAAGGATATAAGACGAGTCATTACATCCTGAATGTTCTGACCCCTTCTTAGTATACCTCTTTGATCTCTAAAGACTTTTTTAGCTCCTTGTGACCTCACTGAGATTATCTCTATCCTCCCTAGCAGTTATGATTAGCTAAGGTTATTTTTACTGAAAACATCTCAGGGCTTGAAGTGGGAGGGTGAGGATGCTGCATTCTTGGTGGAGGGCCCAGTGTTTGGAAATCTTCCCTTGATGTGACATAATGAATCGTAATTGGCCTGCCTGTGGGCCATGGCACAGCAACCCCAGCTGGCCAAGCCTGAGGGACAGGTGCTGCTGAGGCAAAGGTTCAGAGGTGGCTCCAAGAAACGCCATGAGTAGGCAGACAGTGAATGTGGGGCCACCTTGATGGCCAACATGGCATCTACTCTACTGGCTCAGCAACTTCCTCATTTGAAGACTTGGCTTACTAGATAGCTACAGAATATTTATTCAAAAAGAAGCAATGCTAATGGTGTTTATGTCACTCTCACTTATCTCAAACTTCTCTGACTCCTAGGCACTGTTGACAATCCAGCATTGTAGTTTTGTAGTTGGCTTAAAGTATTCTTTTCTACACACACACACACACACACACACACACACACACACTGAATGAAGAAAAGCTCTTCTGTTAATAGAAACATTTGATTGGTCCCCTTTTAATGTTCAATGTTAGGCAAAATATGATGCTTGTCTACTGGCTCAGTGATTTCCTCATTCGATTTCAGTGGCAGGAGCTTGAAATATGGACTATTTCTAATTTGTTCTTGAAGATAAAAATAAAAATACATAGAAAATTACAGAATACAGTACAGCAATTCCTAACTCTTGTCATCCATTTCTCTCCGGAGTCATCCATTAATGAGCTGGTGATAATATTCCCACTGGGCTCATGAGGTCATTGGAGCAATAAGGGATTTAATAATTTGGCCAAGGTCAATGCTAATGAACAAAGCAGCTATGCCTCCACATTGACTTGCTCAGCTAGTCCTAGTCATATAATTTCACTTAGCACACCAATTTATTTTGATTTCCTTAAAACATCTATCATAAAGTGGCAGAGCTAATCCAAATAAGCAATTGAGTTTAGACAGGACCGGGAAATGGTAGGGTGGCTTGATTGAGCTCATGACCTCAGTGCCCAGGCATCTCCATCCCCTCAAAGTCTTCTCCTGCTGATAAGTTTAGGAAGGATCTTGCTCAGTTCATGCTCTTCCATTAGCTGGCATGCCCTCCCTTATCCTTACTGTCACTTAGTGGCTATAAAGAAATGTGTTTTCCTGAGATATCCACTTGGAAGTGGCTTTAATAATTGCTGTTTGTGCCTCCAGTCAGTCTTCTTTTCTTTGTCATTAGGGGTGGTCTGATGGCCTCAAGAATGCGACAAATGTGAGGAATGTGCACAAGTCGGGGGGGCTCTGATTTCAAGGCATTTTCACCTGAACTCCTCTCCCCTTCCTTTGTGACTGGAGTAAAAGAGAACTTTAGTAATTAGGTTAATCTCTTTAGGAAAAATTTCTTGATAGAAGTTGTGTGTCAGCACTGGAAAAATCACTACAGAAAGGTATTCTGATTCATCTTGGCCACTCTGTCTTAAAAGTTTTCTTTGTCTTAGAAACCAATGTAATAGATTTTGGAATGACCTAATGAGTGTTATATTTCTTCCATAGCAGGAAAGAGAGAAATTTCTTTTCCCAAGTATGGTCTTCTATTCCTCTTTTCTTTAAGTCCCAAGAGTGGTATTTAATCTTTGAGAACATTATGCTTTGCATATGGTAAAGATTGTTAAAACCATTGGGGAAATTTACCAGGAAATTGGTGCATTTTTTCCTTCTTCCTTTTCTTCATAGAACTAACAATGATCCTAACACTCTGTTTTCTGTGATCTAAGACTCATAGTAACAGGATGAGCTTTAAGGATTCCACCAAAATCTGTACAAACTGGCTTTGCCCATATCTGCTTGGCTATATGATTGACAGTGGAGCTCCCTCTGGTGAGGGAGATGCACCAGAATCACCCAGAGAGTTTGTTTGCTTGTTTGTTTCATCTTAAAGTATTTTTTAATTGAGGTATAGTTGACACATAATAATATATTAGTTTCAGGTGTACAGCATAATGATCCAGTATTTTTTATTTAAATTCAGTTAGCCAACTTATAGTTTGTTAAGACTTAGATTGCTGCTGCCTACTACTTGCAGAGTTTCTGATTCATTGTGTCTGGGGTGAGTCCCAAGAATGTGCATCTGTAACAAGGTCCTGGTGATACTGACGCTGCTGGTCTCCGGACCACAGTTTTTGAGAACCCTTGGAGAAGGAAATAGGAGTCTATACCAAATACCCCATAGCCAATATCTGAAGCTACTCTTCCCTGTGCTAGGGCGACTTGTGGACTTGCTGTGTTGAAGGAGTTGCAACAACCTACGCTACTCCCAGAACTTGCTAATTCTGTTACTGCCCTGTTAGGATGCTCGAAAAATGGACTGATAACATATTTGCAAAATATGACTGGCTTCTTAAGAGGTACTCAAGATACCATTATTTTTGTTGCTTTTTGTTCCAATCCTTGTCTTGGAATTGTTGTGTTGTGAGAAAAATGACTATAAAAGCCACCAGGAAAGTAAGGTCTTAGTATGATTTTCAGTTTAACACCTCTTGGAGAAGGACTTGTTTTTCCTGTGTCACATGGCTTAAAAGGTTAGTTAACCAGGACAAGCCTTGATGTGTCTGGATTGAGCTAATGAGTAGCTGAACAGTTTACCCGTAAGTGCGGAGTAATCCTCATGACCATATGATATAACATGGAAAGTAATCAACAGTTTCAGAAACTGACATCACCCATCCTATTGTTTTCATTTGACTTAACTGATAGTTCCTACATGCCTTCAAGGGAGAACTGGACTAATTAGTAGAGGAGGGAGAAACCACCTGGCAAAGAGGCACAACTCTAATTACATAAGCAAGCCCAGCCACAGTTTTTCAGTTACAGCATGTGGAGATGGGTGAGAATACAGGGCAGTAAGAAGCCAGTGCCCGGCAAAGATTAGAGGTAGCTCCTGCTGCCAAGGGACTTAATGACAAGTTCCAACAGTGTCACAGATTCTTTGTGAAAGGAACAACCAGATTATAATAAACCAACAGGTATGAATGAAGTTAATGATTGTGTCTTCCTCTTCTAAGTGACCTCTTGAGAGAGAGGCATGTATATATAGAGAGATAGATGGGTAGATCTATCTATAGATAGACAGACAGATATCTCACTCCTGACAACCTAGTTATGAGTCAGTAGTCTCTAAATGCAACAGTGTATTTGGTGCCGTTGTAAATAATATTGGTTCCTCAATTTCTCCTTCTACTGCTTCATTATTGGTATATAGAGATACCTAGGAATAAACCTAACCAAAGAGGTGAAAGACTTGTACTCTGAAAACTATAAAACACTGATTAAAGAAATTGAAGATGACACAAAGAAATGGAAAGACATTCCATGCTCATGGATTAGAAGAACAAATATTCTTAAAATGTCTGTACTACCCAAAGCAATCTACACATTTAATTCAATCCCTATCAAAATACCAACAGCATTTTTCACAGAGCTAGAACAAATAATCCCAAAATTTGCATGGAATCACAAAAGACCCTGAATAGACAAAGCAACCTTGAAAAAGAAAAGCAAAGCTGGAGACATCACAATTCCAGACTCCAAGCTATATTACAAAGCTGTACTGATCAAGACAGTATGGTAGTGGCACAAAAATAGACACACATAGATCAATAGAACAGAATAGAAAACCCGGAAATGAACCCACAACTGTATGGTCAATTAATCTTCAATAAAGCAGGAAAAAATATCCAATGGGAAAAAAGAATGTCTCTTTGACAAATGGTGTTGGAAAACTGGACCAGTTTCTTATACCAAACACAAAAATAAATTCAAGATGGATTAAAGACCAAAGCGTGAGACCTGAAAGCATCAAAATCCTAGAGCAGAACACAGGCAGTAACCTCTTTGACATTGGCTATAGCGACTTCTTTCGAGATACGGCTCCTGAGGCAAGGGAAACAAAAGCGAAAAATAAACTCTTGGGACTTCGTCAAAATAAAAAGCTTCTGCACAGTGAACGAAATAATCAACAAAACTAAAAGGCAGTCTACAGAATGCGAGAAGATATTTGCAAATGAAATATCTGATAAAGGGTTAGTATCCAAAATATATAAAGAACTTATACAACTCAATAACCCCAAAATTAATAATACAATTAAAAATGGGCAGAAGACATGGATAGACATTTTGCCAAAGAAGACATCCAGCTGGCCAACAGACACATGAAAAGATGCTCAACATCACTGATTATCAGGGAAATACAAATCAAACCTGATGGAATTTGACAGTTTTTGGGTTCATGAGCACATGGCCAAGAAAGAATTCTTGAGATGTTTTTGGTGCAAAAAGGTCATTTTATTACAGCATGGGGACAGGACCCATGGGCAGAAAGAGCTGCACAGAGATTGTGAGGAGTGACTGATTATATACTTTTTTAATTAGTGGGAGTTAGGGATAGCGTAAGTCTCTGAGGAATTTGGAAGCAAGGCTTTCAGGACCTTGAGGGACTAGCTGCTGTTGAGATAAGGTTACTTTTAGTCTTTAATAAAACATAAACATTGAGGCACTAAGGAAGCCATGAGTTCCTTGAGGAAGGTCACGCCCTGCGTGTTTCAGGGATCTGTCAGTGGGCTACAAGCTGTAAGGAGATTTAATTTAAGCTGCATTTCTCTTGCCTGTGTTTCCCTCATCAAAAACCACAATGAGCTATCACCTCACACCTGTCAGAATGGCTAAAATCGACAACATAAGAAACAACAGGTGTTGGTGAGGATGTGGAGAAAGGGGAACCCTCTTGCACTGTGGGTGGGAATGCAAACTGGTGCAGCCACTGTGGAGAACGGTATGGAGGTTCCTCAAAAAGTTAAAAATAGAACTACGCTACAATCCAACAATTGCACTACTAGGTATTTACCCAAAGAATACAAAAATACTAATTCAAAGGGATACATGCACCCTGATGTTTAAGGCAGCATTACCTACAATAGCTAAACTATGGAAACAGCCCAAGTGTCCATCAACTGATGAATGGATAAAGAAGATGTAGAATATAGGGGTGCCTGGGTGGCTCAGTCGTTAGGCGTATGCCTTCGGCTCAGGTCATGATCCCAGGGTCCTGGGATCGAGCCCCGCTTCAGGCTCCCGGCTCAGCGGGAAGTCTGCTTCTCCCTCTCCCACTCCCCCTGCTTGTGTTCCCTCTCTTGCTGTGTCTCTCTCTGTCAAATAAAGAAAATCTTTAAAAAAAAAAAA
>NW_024423319.1:117348848-117400541 GCF_017311325.1 Ursus maritimus
AAAAAAAAAAAAGATGTAGAATATATATACAATGAAATATTACTCAGCCATAAGAAAGAATGAAATCTTGCCATTTGCAATGACATGGATGGAGCTAGAGAGTATTATGCTAAGCAAAATAAGTCAGAGAAGACAAATACCATGTGATTTCACTCATATGTGGAATTTAAGAAACAAAACAAATGGGAAAAAAGAGAGAGAGGCAAGCCAGGAAATAGACTCTTAACTCTAGAGAACAAACTGATGGTTACCGGAGGGGAGGTGGGTGGGGGGGGATGGGCTAAATAGGTGGTGGAGATTAAGGAGTGCACTTGTGATGAGCACTGGGTGTTGTATGGAAGTGTTGAATCACAATATTATACACTTGAAATTAACATTACACGGTATGTTAACTAACTGGAATTTATTTTTGCCTTAGGGAGAGAGAGTGAGGGGAGGGGCCAAGGGAGAAGGAGAGAGAGAATCTTAAGCAGGCCCCACGCCCCGTGCAGAGCCTTACATGGGGCTCAATCTCACAACCCTGAGATCATGACCTGAGCCAAAATCCAGAGATGGACGCTTAACTGGCTGAGCCACCCAGGCGCCCCAACTAACTGGAATTTAAATAAAAACTTAAAAAAAAATGCAGAAGTGTAAGGTTTTTTACAATTTTAGGCAAAAATTAGTTTCTGATATTTAATGCAGGAAATTGTACAAGACTATAAAGTGAGAACAGTAGGCTAACAAATTACTTATTGTTGGATAAACTTACTTTTTGAACAGCCATCCCAGTGCCTCTATGTTGTCCAATGGGAATTTTCCCTGACTTCAGGACAACTGTACCGGTTTTGGGCTGTGGATGCCTCCAACCATGAGGCACTCTCTATTCTGTTCTGTTCTCCAGAAGGCACCTAAAAAGGAAAGCCTGGAGACATTTGACCAGGGAGGCTAATGATCTTTGTCTCCTGGCATTTCCCATATCTGCTTCTTGACTGCTGTTTCCTCATTCTGTCCCCCTCCCTGTGGTACCGGTGTTTTCACCCTGCCTTCTCTCTTCTCCCTTGCTGCCACTGCCCACACTGGTCAGAGAATGTGGAGAATCCCAAGCCATTCTAGTCTGGCCTGTAAATGATCTCAGCTCTTTTGGGCTCTCCCAACCAAAGAAATTTTTGCTATTTCAGTTTTTGTCTGAGAATCTTGGTGCACTCTGGACCTTACAAAAAAAAAACCTCCCTCCTGGTCCCTGCCAATAAATGGAGAACAAAGATAATAAAATCATATCTAACATATTGAGTATTGGTATGGTCAGCATTTTTCCAAGGTCTTGAATCCATTGAATCATTTTACCTGTATACAGTTACACAATAAGTGGTTACCGAAACAATTCCCGTTTTACAGATAAGGGGACTAGGCACCATGAGGTTAAGTAACTTATGTAAGTTTCCCCAGGTGGTTGTGGCAGTGCTAGGATTGAAAGCCAGGCAGTCCGGCCTCCGAGTCTGTGCATGTGCTGAGATTCTCCCTCCTGCAAGGATATATGCCATCTCCTTGACCGCTGCCCCTGCTCCCACTAGAATCCAGCTGATCTCATCTTTCTACTCCCTACTAGTTCGACAGGATCATTTCTGGCTTTTCCATATATGGGAAGCACCAAGCACAGAGTCCTCTGGGAGAACAGGGATGAGGCCTTAGAGGGGCCTCATGCAAATAAAACTTACGGTGTTCTCTAGCTTGCTTGTTTGCTGAAAAAAAATTATTGAAATATTTTTGGATTAATAGTAAGAGAGCTTTCCTCAATACTCTTCACGCTTAATGTCAAGATCCCAGTCCTTTCAAGTAAAAATAGTCCTAATTAATCTGAATGAACTGAACAGGTAAACTGGGATGGGGGTGTTTCTTTATAAGATGACTCCATTCCGTTTGAGTTGCTGAGTACAATTAAAGTAGAAACTAATTTTTACATCCTCAAAACATGTGTAATTTTACAGGAATATATTTGTATCTATATTGTACTTTATTCTTAGAAAAATAGGTAGAGATAAGAAATCAGGATTTAAGAATTGACTTTCTTAAGCATGAGACAAGTGAATTTGGCTTGCTTTGATAAAGGAACAGATATACTAGTTCTGGAAAAAGCTTTAAAAATGAAACTTGTTGGTTTCCTTATAAATTTTGAGCTCATTCATGTCTTCATCTAACAAATATTTATTGAGTTCCTTCTGTATGCTCGGCAGTGAGAAGACAGCCCTGAACAAGAGAGATGTTTCTTGTCCTAGCGGAGTTTAATGTCTACTGAGAAAGACAAACACTGAAATGATTATGGTAAAATCTGTTGTGAATAATGATGGTGGATGATAGATGGCCTGTGGATGCTTTCGGTAGGGGACCTAACCATGGTAGAAGTGAAGGCCTTCCAGAATATTTATCATGTATGCCGAGACCTGAGGATTTGGAGGGTCAGCCTGGTGATGAGTGAAGGACAAGCATTCATTCCAAGTAGAGGGAAAGGATGTGTGAAAAATCAGAGGTGAGAATGTATGTAACATATTCAAATAACTGAGAGATCCTCTAGAACCAAATTTCTTTCAGCCAGTTTGGACATTCAGACCTAGAAGGGTGAAGAAAACTGTCCAGTGGGGCGAAGTGTAGAGTGCAGGTCACCTGATTTTTACAGCTAGCATTCTGCCATATGCCCATGGTCTTCTGTGGACTGAGTAGACCTTTTGGGAAGGGCTGCTGCCAGCTCATATGGCACCTTCACATGAATTAGGAATATAATCTGTTTCTAGATCATCGTAATATAAATATTTTGCTAGAAGAAGTCTGCCAGGGAATTATGGCAATAAATATATAAACCTATAGCATCTCCCGTCTTAATGGTCCCCCTTAGATATGCAACATGCGTAACTGTATTGGCCTCTGTGGATTCACATCAAACCTGAAGTAGTAATCTTTGAAGCTTCTGTTGGGGGGAAGAGTCTGTAGTCATCTCACTCCAGTGGCTTTTTAATGGTTTGTGATGGGCTGCCTAGAGTGGAACCATTGACCTTGACCTCCTCTCAGGCATTTGTGTTCTCTTAGTTTCTGATTTATAACCCATTGCCTGCTGTGACCTTCAACATTTCCTGTCTGTTCTCCCACCTGCTTGCCTTCTAGTTTCTGATTTATTACTTGTTCCACAATCAGGTTCATTTTCTCTGAGACGACCGTAACCACCAAATCATAGAATTAGACACTTAATTTTGAGTTTTCCTTCCTTATTGAGTTTCTCTCCTTTTATTTAGTCTCTCTTTTTGTGTGCATGTGTGTGGTTTGTCATAACCCTTGGGGCTTTGTTTGGGAAGTTTACTGGAGTCTCTTTTATAAGGGGCAAGCTGGAGGGAAGAATGGAAGCTAGACTTGGGTTGGGATAGATTTTCCCAAGTGTGTTACACTTGGAAAACACTAGTTTTGCACGATGTCCACAAGCATATAGCAAAGAGGGAAGATTCGTTAGCTGAATAATCCTGGACAACCGTGGGATAAAAAAGGGCAACGGTCTTTCTGCAAGGCAGTCTTCAGAGTCATTATTATGCTAACAATGCTTATGAATGTGTAAGTTTATGCAGCATTTGTAAGATTTATTTGACCCTTTAAGTAATGAGGTTTTTGTGCTCCATGGACTACTCCTGCCACCTGGGCTTGGTGCTCTAATTAGGCCATAGAAGGACTTGGTTCAGAAGAACGAGATAGTCCATTGCTTGATGCCCATGGAAGCATGGCAAAGGAAGGGCTCATTCTGGGTGGGCTGCCCATATCCCAGGCAATATTTAGTGGCAAGGGAGGGAGTGGCTAGGGAAGGCCAGAGGCAGAATCCCACCCAGGGAATGAGAAATGGTGAAGTTTGGTGATCACCGCTTCTGTTAGCTGTTTAGGGCAGCGCTACAGCCACACTCAGAAATTGGAATGCTCATCCGGAAACAGGGACTGGAAGATAATGGTAGGGGACAAGCGTGGTGCTCCTAATAACTGCCTCAAGGCCATGGCAGAGTGGCCAAAAGCCTTGAATCCAGAGTCATACAGATTTTTGTCTTTCTCTCATCCAAGTCTGAGGGAGAGTTGGTGGCCCTTGGCCATCTTGAGACATAGGCAATTATATATGTATGCATCCTTTTATTTTTTTTTACGCAAATGGCAACTATTTATGTAGTGTTTTGTACTCGTTTTTTTTTTAACGTGGCACTCTATCAGTGAAATCACTCTGTATAAAGCTGCTTCAATTTTAAAATAATGACAGAATTCTGTTGCATGGGTGCGTTGTAATTTACTTAGTCTTACATTGGTGGGCATGGGTATGCTTTGTAGCCTTGCAATACTGCAGCAAATATTGGACTCATCATTTCACACATGTGAAAGTATCTCTGCAGGATAAATACTTAGGACTAGAATATCTGACTCGGAAAGAATGGGCATTTTTAATTTTAACAGGTATTTCCGAATTGCCCTCCATAGAGTTTGAACCAATTTACGCACAGTCTCATAATGTATGAGAGTACATTCCTCGTTTTAGTTATTTTTTTGTTTGACCTACACAGCGTTTTTCAAAATCTGAATTTTTAGAAAAGAAAGATTTAAATTAGAAATTCAGATTTTTGTGTTTTCTTGAAAAACTTGACATTGGCCCCACAAATCCACAAGTGTTAATCAGCTAGGATCAGTAGCAACTGTCTTCCTTAGGTGGGCAATGAGCACTCGGGGTCATCATAGTCCCCTGTATTTCTTATCACCTCCCAACATTTGAAGCCATACTTAGGTGCCATTTGCCATCATGTATTTATAAAATATATGCGTGTATAGAAAAATTATACATTTATACATATATACATACAGGAGACTTAAGAGGAAAGTGAAACGTTTCTTCTCTACAGTAAAGAGGGAAATGTGTGTTGATTATGGTCATATTACATACAGAGCTCAAACAACTCTTTGCCCAGTGCCCCCAGCAAATAGGAAGCACTCAATGAAAATATGTGTATTAATGGTTGGAGGCTGGATTAACTGGGGTTGGTGTACAGTGGGCTTGCCTCTTGGGGGCCTTTAGTACCTACAAATGAATGGAGTTGGAGACTCCAGGGCTGATATTCAATACATGTTTATTGAATCAAATTGAAAAATCTAATTTTAAAAAATGATTCTTAAACCCTTGGATCCTTTTGCTAAGCATGCATATATTTTAAATGGTTTAGTTTTACCATCTTGATTTAGGATTAACATCCTGTCCAAAAAAAAAAAAGACATAAAGAACAAGAAAAGGAGCTTCAAATACCAATAATGGAATGTGAGAGAGTCGATGCAAATGCCTTAGGTCTAATATTTTGCATTCCTCTAATATATCGTAGAGAGCTAGGCTTTGATTTCCTCCTTAGGTCTTTATTTACACTGTATGTGTTCCAGGCCGTCTGCAGGGGAGACTGTGAGTGGTGGTCGTCTGGGTAAGGGAAGGATCCTGGGTCCTCCTTTGTCTCCTAGTGTGCTTCAAGGCAAGGCAAGCTATCTTGGCATCACTTTCCCTCTTCCTAAGGGGAAAGACTTGAACTTAATATGTTTTCTTAACTGAGGTGGGAAAGTAGGATACAGTGACCTCTAAGTATCAATTAGGGGTGACCTAAGTTATAAGAATGGTAACTCTACTCCCTCCACCCCTCATGGAGCTAGGTGGGCAGGGGCCATGGCAAGTCTTTCTGTAATGTCAACTTCTTGGACCACCTCAGTGTGAGCTGGAAAAAAAGACAGGCATAGAAATGGACATCCAGCATATTCCCAACAATGTACAAATATCCATAGCAAAGAAAAGCCCAAAGGAAATGCGCTGCAACTGTAGCAGTAGTCGGCTCTGAACAGTGGCATGATTGACAATTGTCTTTTTCTTTTTTGTTTTTGAAGTTTCCAGCCTTTCTAAAGGAAGTGTTACTTTTATCATCAGAAAATTATCAAACTATATTTATATCTCTGAAAAAAAGGAAAAGATGCCAATGAGAACCCAAAGATACCAAGCGAGTATCTGGCTGTTCTACCTCCGCTGCTTGAGCTGTCTGTCCAGAGTACTGGGCCTTCCAGGGGACGTGCCCCCGGACTCTTGCCATGTGCCTCTCTGGTGCTGTGGGAGCGCAGGCCGTCTCTCTCCTCCCCTGCTCTGGGTCTCTGTGGGAGAGGGATGTGACTGCCATCGAAGACCCCACAGGAACTCTTTCCACCGCTGATAACTCTCGAGGGCATTGCCGCTGGAGTCACAAGCAATGCCATCTGTCGGGAGGGTGGATAGGGGCGGCCACGTCACCAACATGATCATCACAATGAAGCAGCCACTGCCATCAGCGACTCTGCCAATGGCAGCTCCTGCTCTGCTGTCACAGAACCTCTGATCCTTTGTGCTTTCAGTAGCCGTTGGAAATTTTACAGAAACAATTTTGGGTTTTAGTAGATCTTTATTAGAGTCTCCTTGTCCGGAGACTCAGGGTGAATCCACGATGACTGAACAAGGGAACAGTTCTGATACAGAATGGATGCTGTGCTCAGAACGACCCCTTTCTTTCAAAGCTCACCTGTTATCTTTGAAACACACTTTGTGCTATTGACCCTTTGTTCTCTTGGGATGAGTAATTTTCCAAGAGGCTTCTGGGTTTCTTTTGTGCATAGATCCCTAGTGATTTCACTCTGCTATGTCTTCTTGAGTCACAAGGTGAAAAAATGGTGGTAGCTCAAGCCCCTGCCTGAGTCTGTGATCGCTGATGGATGGGAAATCTCACTTCTCCCAAGGAGGTAGAAAAGAAAGAATAAAGAAAAGAAGTGAAGGAGGATCGAGGAACCCTGAAATTGTTGGGCTGTGGCGAGAGGATCAGACTATCTCCTTCCTCCCTCTGCCTGTAAGATGTTCATTCCAGAAATCACCCAGAGCAAGAAAAAAGGAACAGGAAGGAAGGGCTCTTTGTTGAGTGCCTGTTGAGAAGTGCTTCACGTTTAATATCTTCTCTAGCCCTTACAAATTCCTAGAGAGCAGATATTAGGACCGTGAACTTGTAGATGAAGAAATTAAGATGGAGAAACATTAGTAATTGCCTGAGCTCATGCAGCTGGGAAGAGGTGGGCTCTGGATGCTGACTGTGAAGACCTTGATGTTTCGGTGAGTTCCTGTTTGTTCATCACCTTGAATTAGAAGTTTTTCTGGAGTCCAGAGATGCCCCATGCCTGGCTCTATCCAACTCTGTTCTCCTTGGACACATCATCTGGCTGCTTCTGCATCACCAAGCTGACCTTTATGAGTGGCTTCTTTTAGGCCAGGGTTTCTCAATCACTGTGCTAGTGACATTTGAGGTCACAGAATTCTTGGCTATGGGAGGCTGACCTACGCATTATAGGACGTTTAGCAACATCCCTGGCTTCTATTCACTGGAAACCAACAGCATTCTTGCCCCCAGTTGTGACAACCAAAAGTGTCTCGAGACATTGCCCAATGTTGCCTGGCAGGGGGGTGCAAAATTGCCCCTAGTTGAGAACCACTAATTTAGAGGTTCCAATTGTAAGGCAGCACTTCTTAGATGACTCAACTTCTCTGCTCAGCTCCCATAACATTTCCTCATTACTCACTCTAGTCACATTTGCCATACTAATGGCTGACTCTTCTTAGATGAGCATATAGAGACCTGTGCATAAGGTGAGCTGGGCCGAGTGGACCACCTGAGCTCCAGACAGAGCCTGGGTGAAAATGGTGGCCCTAAAAAATAAGAGATGGGCCAGGTGGGAATGGACGGAGAAAGCCCCTGAGTAGGACAGACTGATGCTTCAATGTTCTTCAGTGCTCTTATCCCTCCTGAATGAGCAGGACGCGGGGCAGAGAGGTGCAGCTGAGGCCTTGCCTGTGCCTACACTTCTCCCATTCCCATCCTCAGTAGATTTTGAATTTTTGTCTCAGGTTTCTGTGGTCTCCTGCCCTGTGCTGCCTGTACCCTTCACCATTCCCCTGCTTTCTACCCCTTCCATGGAGAGTTTGGGCATTCCAGGTAAAAGGGGAGACTCGTCGGGATGAGTTGAAGTCTGTGTGTCAAAGGAAGCATCATGTCCTTTACGTGGACTTCATTCCCTTCCAATGACACCGACTCTCTTAACTCAGCAAATTCCACAGCAGTACTTGCCAACTGTGATTAGACACATCATAGCACACATGGACACATATGTGCTTTAACACAAACACAGATAACGATACTTTTGCTCCCACTGAAATGGTGTATTTTTGTTCCTCTACTCTATTGTCTTATCTAGACACCTCTTAAAGCAGGACAGCTTCAAAAGTCTCCTTACCTTTGATCAGGTCCTCACCAAACTGCAAATAGCACCCCTGTGTCTGTTTGGCTGTCTTTAAAGAATACTAGAGAAGGATGACTCAGTTCCGATAAGTGGTCTTAGTGGAGGACAGATGGAAGGGCATTTGAATGCTCGCTGGTTGGCCCGAAGAATACAGACGACCAATGTTTCTAGCTTGGCTTTTGGAGTCTTCCCATGTTGTGGTTGTGTCTGAAGTCCTTGGTGTTGTGGTGAGCTGTGCAAACCGTTGTGTTATAGTGGCTTCTTACTTCCTGCCTCCAGTTGCTGGATGGAGATTTGTGCACCCTATGGGAGCTATATTCCAGATTTTAATTTGCTGGTCTTGAAAAATGCATGTACCCTTCCTGCTCAAATTCAATGTAAATCAGATGCCTCCTGTTCACATCTCGTTCCAGCCACTAGAATTTTTGTAATATCTTCTTTGTTGTCACTTAAAAGTTGACCTGCATCCCCCACTTCACATCTTTCATTAGTGATCTCACCCCTCTTTCCCCCCTTGTCCCCAACGTCTTCTTTCCCTCTCCTTTTTTCTCTCTGCTCTGCTTTTCCTGGTTTATAGTTATTTTTTCCTTTGCAAAATTGTTTGCATCTGTGTTCCAATTATAGTCAACATTTGCTGGTGCTGAATTTGGGACAAGACTTTATGTTAAGTATTATGGAAAATAGAAATACAGACATGATTCATGCCCTAGTCTCCAGGAAATTCATAATTTGAATTATAATACAAGACAAATTATGAATCTATATTTTTTTCAATCCATTAATTTGACAAAAATGTCCCGAGTAAAATATGTATGAGGCAATGTTTGGGACGTTGGAGGCACACTGGAGGATAAAATAGGCCCACATTGCCCTTACGTAGCTTGTAGTCTTAGAATTATAAGCTATGTCATGAATTATAAGGTGCAACGTCTATTTAATAATACATTTTTCAGGAATAAAAGCTGCATTTAATGTTCGTATCAATTATAAAGAGACTCCTTGACTTCAGAACATGTTTGATGTGGGGGGGGGAGTTTGTTTTCAGTTTGGTCCCCAGAAATGCTGAAATGAGGATTTATATGTGAGCGAGGAGGAAAATGCTTCCAGTTGGAGCAGGTCAAGGAAGTCGAGCAGGCCGCAATGCTCAACGACAGCCAAGCAGGGGTGCAAGGTCAAGCGAAATCCCACCCCACCCCCAAGACCCCACAGAGGAGCTCTGTAGAGCAGGGTACACCTCAGAGGTTGCCACCCCCTCTCTGCCGGGGAGCTTCCTTCTCATGCTCCCCTCTTGTTAGTCATGAGCTAAGGCCCCCTCCCAAGTACGTCAGGATGTGGTGCAGCCAGAATTGCTCCCATAGCACAAGGGCAGTGCCAGGAAGTCCTTGGAGGCCAAAATATACCCCAGCCGGGGGAGGTGGCCCATGGAGAGTGAGAAGGACCTCCGGGGATCTGGAAGGAGCCGAAGTGTCTATGACAGTGTCATCTCAGATCAAGGACCCATGGTAAGCGTTACCATTTATGGGTGTGTATGCACACCTATGTGTACCCACATACATACATACATGTGTGTGTGCACGTATAGATTTTAAAATGGATTTTATAAGTGAAATACGGACATTGAATATGTAAAAAAAATATCAGGAACAAGCTTTGTCATGATTTTAACATCCAGTTGCAAGTTACCTTGAAAATTTAGGTATGTGCCATTTGCGTGTCTCTTCTTTTCAATTTATGCCATTTCGATGACAAGAATTGGACTTTTCAGGGGAGTTTGGTGTGATATCTCTCTTACATTTATGAACATTTCTTGACATTTGGGAAGGCCGTGCTAGATTTGCCCTCCCTCCCAGGTAGCTGCATACCATGGGAGCGGAGCAGCCACATGACAGCTGGTGACTTTGCTGTCTCTTCCTCCAAGAAAATGCCCGAGTTTCTAGTTTGAAGTAATGGTGATTACTTCTGTATAGGTATCACTGATAGTTTTGTCATTGTTATTCTTTTTATTTTTTAATTAAATGGGCAGTTACTTGAACAGTGAGTATAAAATGCACGCATTATAGTTACAGGCTTCCATGCACAATACGTAAGCAAGAGCGGAAATGTACAGATAGACAACCCTGTTAGTGAGGAATTAAAAGACATTTCCAGGGGCGTCTGGGTGGCTCAGTCATTAAGCGTCTGCGTTCGACTCAGGACACAATCCCAGGATTCTGGGATCAAGCCCCGCTTCAGGCTCCCTGCTCAGTGGGAAGTCTGCTTCTCCCTCTGCCACTCCCCCTGCAGGTGTTCCCTCTCGCTGCCTCTTTCTGTCAAATAAATAAATAAAATCTTTTTAAAAAAAAAAAGACATTTCCTTGTCTGTCATGTGATAACAACCCGTGTTAAATATTGACGTGATTGGGTTCATTTTAATGTGACTTGGTGGTGCTTTAGCATAAATAGGTTCAATTTGATTGTCAGAAATACATCAAAACTTTCCCCTTTGCTGTTAATGATGATTTTGATTTTTTGCTAATGAAAAATCACCTTAGAAAGGATTTTTTCTGGGAGGTAACATCCCTCAAAAGGTAGGTGGCAAGACTCATGTGTGTATGTTCAGATAGAGATATGGCTGTCGCTTTCTAAAAATGTTTTTACTTTGAAATAATTAGATTTGCAGGCAGCTATAAGTAATACAGATATCCCATGTACTGCGTGCCCAGCTTCCTCCACTGGTTACGTCTTATGTAAATACACTACAATGTCAAAGTCGTGAAACTGACATTGGTACAGTGCATGTGTATTGTTCTGTTCCATTCTATTACATACAGAAATTTCTGTAACCACCACCACAATCAATATACAAAACTGTTCCGTGACCACAAGGCTCCTTCATGCTACCCACTCAGTCACACCCACTCCCCGTCCCCCTCTCTAACGTTTGGCAACCACTAATCCGTTCTCCATCTCTATAATTTTGCTTTTTTGATAATTTTATATAAATGGAATAATATAGTATGTGGCCTTTTGAGATTAGCTTTCCTTCCACTTAGAATAATTATCTGAGATCTATCCAAGTTGTTGCGCGTATCAAGAGTTTGGTTTTTTCTGTTGCTAAGTGGTATTCCATGGTATGGCTTTCCTAGTTTTCCTAGTTTCTAGTTTATTCACCAGTTGATGTTGTTGGGTTGTTTACACTTTTGACGATTATAAATAAAGCTGCTGTGAATATTTGCGTACAGATCTCTCTGTGGACATGAATTTTCATTTCTCTGGGATAGATGCCTAGAAGTATGATTACTGGGTTGTATGTTAGCATAGATATAGATTTTTTTAAATGCAAAACTATGACCACCCTGGTTAATTCTTTGATATCAGCCAGGAGGTATAGACTCAGCCAAACGTGTGTTATACTTTCTTAGAAAAGATGAACTTAGCAGTAAGATAATGGTGATTTTATAAAAGAAGGGATTTGTCCACAAGGAATTGACGTTGTAAGTATTATTGTAGTTTTCTGCTGTCATGCTATATTTCGAGTCCTTGTTCTAACCTATAATTTTGTAACAGGCTGTGATTCCCAGTGAATTCAATCGGCATGGCCGCTCTGTGCAGTAGGGAGCACAGCGTCCCTAATATCAGATCATCATTATTCCACTTAACTTTACTCTTTCTGTGCAACTAACCATTTCCGTCCAGTGAATCTGAGTGCGTTCTAAATGTAGCCAGCATATCTTGTTTTTCCTTTCAAGGAAAACTACTTTAGTTTCCAATTTTCTACCTGTTTTTTTGACACATGTAGTTTCAAATGCCTGTGAAAACTGGCAGCTCCTCATATTCAAAAAGCATTGCTACTTTGTTGTGTTGTGTTGTTTTCAAACTTTTAAACCTGGTGGAAATAAAATGTCATTGTTCTCTCACGTAAGCCCGAGCACATCAGCTTCCATAGGGTAACTCCAACCCCCTTTCGCCCGACGTCGAGGGTCAGCTCGATGAAACAATTTCACGGTATTCAGTTTAGTGAAGACTTCAGGCGCTGTCACACTGGGCTTCTGGGATTCTCATCACACAGTAAGTCCAGTGACTGAAGCACGAAGAAGAAAGATATTTGCCAAATGTGTCGCAACAGTTGATGTAATTTGCAGTTCACTTCTTCTCGGCGAAATAACATAGAGCATATGTGGCTAGCCTAAACTTATTTTTAAGTCAGAATGTATTCAGAAGTGAAGAGAAACTGAAAGGGAAGAGAGAACCTCATAAATTAATTGAGTGGCACTTCAGATGCAGGTGTAGCCAAGCTCTTGAAAGCATATGTCTCAGCTCCGGGCGTCTGCGTTCCAGCCCTCAATCCTTCCCTGACCACGGCTCCACTGCACTGGACGTTTATGATTTATGATTCGCCACTTACGGAGCATTTATTTCGGGGGAGAAGATTCTGACCAATGTCCTGACTAAAGGACGAGGGTTTAAACAGGTTAGCCAAGGTCAAAAAGGAAGTAAATTCTGAAGTTGGCATTAGAAATCTGGCCCGGGCATCCATCTTTTCAATCAGAATTAGCGTGAGTGACCAGAGGAGTCAGTTTTCCCAGGACAGTCCAGGTTAAACGGTCCCAATGCAAATACTGTGAGTGCCCCCCTCACTCGCAAAGTTTTCCACTTTCAGGACAAATTCTGTGTTCAGTCTACTGGTAGCTCCATTTGTATATTTTTCCTGGTTTATTAATTTAAAAAAGGTTCATCTATTTTTCCATTATGCAAGATAAATGGGTGACACTCATTGTGCCCTTTAAGTCTTTCTACTGATAGAAAACTTCAGTTTGATGATTGATATTTTCTGCTTGTTAATATTAGAATTTCATTCCTAGTTATACACCCAAGGGAAACAAGTGCATATATCCAAACAATGACTTACACATATTTTTTTGCAGTGTTATTCATAATAGTCCCCAAATATTTTTTTAACCCCACAAATATCCATTAAAAGCGTCTGTGGTATATTTACATGATGGAATACGATATAGCAACAAAAAAGAACAAACCACTGACACACAAAATTATGCATGAACTTTAGAAAAGTATTGCATGATAAAAAGGCACAAAGAATACCTATTGTGCAATTTAATTTATAGGCTAAAAAACACTGGACAAGGCCAATCTTCATTGATAGAAATCAGAATAGTGCTTGTATTGGAAGATGAGGGATAGGTATTAACTGGGTAGAGGCAGGGAAGCCTTCTAGGGTAATGGAAATATTCTATATCTTCGTCTGGGAGGCAGTTGCATGAATGTATATATATGTCAAAATTCATAGAGGCTTACACTTCAGATTTGAGCATTTTATTATTTATATCTCATACTATAAAAAGCCAGAGAAGAAATTGTATAAGAACCACATCTATTAAGGGGCCTCTGGGTAGCTCGGTCAGTTAAGCATCTGTCTTTGGCTCAGGTCATGATCTTGGGGTTCTGAGATGGATCCTACTCAGTGGGGAGTCTGCTTGTCCCTCTGCCTCTGCTCCTCCCCCGCTCATATGCGTGCGCGCTCTCTCTCTCAAATAAATAAGAATCTTAAAAAAAAAAAGAACCACATCTCTTAAACATTTCTATTAAATTTCTACAGCATGACTGTCATTGATGTATCCAGAGAAGTAACCCAGCCTGTGAGTAAAAGATCGTAACTCATTCTGATTAAGAATGGGTATCTGCTTCTCTCCTCCATCCCTTCACCACATTATCCTTGTTGAGTCCTGACTGTCTCTCACCAAAGTTTGTGGTCTTGGGCGAAAATGCTGGGCAAATGAGAACCTTGTGGTGGCATCATGAGCTTGGGGCAGAGCCAGGGTGGTGTTTGAAGGTTTGGTTGGCAGGTCCTAGAAACCTGAGAGGTCGGTACTGAGTGCAGGCATCAGAACGAGGTCAGAGCTGAGCACACGAGGCCTTCTTCTCTCATTCCTTTCTCCAAACTCCTGGCTAAGGAAGGGAGAAGAGGAGAGAGTGAATTTGAGGTTGGAAGTGCACCAATTGGTTCTTTCCAAAATTTGCTGCAAAATAATGTTATAATTACAAACAGGCAGGCTCTGTTTTCATGGCAACAAAAACACACTTGCAGGCGAAAGTATGGTGGGAGCTAGGAAAGGCATATGGTTCATTAAAACAACTTTCCTTTTTTTTCACCAAAACATTTCAATGGCTTTAGAGCCAAGGAAGGTTCATAGTCAAAAGCGCCAGTGAGTTTCTTTTTATCCCACTTTTCATCTCTGCTTTTGTTCCTATTTTTTGTCTGGGTTTATATATGGGTGCTGAAGGATTTAGACCAGTGGTTCTCAATCTGGGGTGATTTTACCCCAAATAGACATCTGGAATGTCTGAAGACATTTATGATTATCAGAGCGCAGGGTTGGAGTGCTGCTGGCATCTAGTGGGTAGAAGCCAGGGATGCTGCCACGCATCCCACGGTGCACAGGATGGCACTTGATGACAAAGAATCATCCAGCCCCAAGAGTCAATAGTGCTGAGGTTGAAAAATCCTGTTTAGACTGAACCCCACATCTAGGATTAAGGGTGAAGGTGCAGGGGGTTAGGATCCAGAATCCCGCCACAGAACTAGTCTCTTAGGGATCTTTTCATTTTGCAATATCGTTCCTTAGATACGAATTGCTATCCAAGGGTTTGGGTAGATCCAGTCCTTACAGCATTTCTCAGTGACTTTGTGGGGCATTAAGACAAGCGGAGCCCCAAGAATTAGTTTGTTCTTTCTATTTTGATTCAAGATACGTTGAAGCAAACTGCTGTGGGGTTATAATGAAAGAGCAAGTTAATACTCTACAGTAATAAAACAATCTGCTAGAGGACAGGGACCGTGATAAACGAGAAGATCATTGGATGAGTCATCAGAAAACCAAGGTCCTAGTCCTGAATTGTCATGGATCTCTGATTTTGTGGTAGTGGATGGCTTGGAGACCCTTTCCAGATCTTGTCTTCCTCATTCATAAAATGAAGAAGCCAAAGTAGATCATTTCAAAATCTCTTTTAACACCAATATTCAGTAATTTGATGGGAACCAACATATTCCCCACTAAAAAATAATTGATATCTCCAACAATGAAATGACTAGAGGAATATAAAAATTGTTATGCAAGAAACTCTTCTTTTTTTTAAAAAAATATCTTATTATGCCTGTCACATAGAGTTCCTTTGTCTTTATAAAATCAAGATGCGTCTTTCTGACTTGTCAGTTTAACTGTTTGGCAAAATATGTTCCAGGTAAAGAAAAATAACTGCAGAGCTGTTTAACATTTGTTCCTAACGTTAACTTTTAAACTCTGCTTAGAAAAATAATTCTGTTCAGAAATTTGATCTGTCTGCCTTCCTTTTGTATTGCTTTTGGCTCTTCTAGAACTCAGAAATGTCAATTTGTTATTCATGTTTGCCTTCACTAATCCTTCCAAAAGAATGTGAAAAGGCCCACAGTCTTTTATATTAGGAAATAGTGGAGATTAAAACGGATTAAGTCTGAGCTTTCTTTTGCTCTGTATTGATGTAATGAGTGTTATCACAGCGTTTACGAAAGTGATGGGGTTTCTCATACTGAACTATAATTTCACTGTATGAGCATTCAGTAGGGGCACTGATACAGTTAGGCCTGGCAACTTTTCACAAGTTAAATGCCAAGATCCTGCAGCGTCCTTCTGAAATGTTGGACAAGGTGGTGGATAGGGAGGGGTTAGAGAGACAGAAGTATGTGTCAAGTCAAAGTCTTGAAGAGGGGGCAGGAAGGGAGTGGATAGACAGGCTGAGGGTTGTTGACTTGCAAAACCAGTGGGAGAGCATAGCATGGTGGGAGCATTCAGCTACTAATGAATTGGATGTAGAATTGTTTATGCGACTATCTTCTATGTGATATCTACTAATATTACCAAGAATAATAGAATGTTCTCCCTTTACATGGAAGATTCTATAGGTCTCACATCAGAAAGGAGAATGCTAGATCCAAATTACATCAAGGGTCTGGGCCAAAGTGTTCCCAAAGTGTTCTCATGACCTGAGCCGAAACCAAGAGTCGGGCGCTTAACCGACTGCAGCACCCAGGCGCCCCATTTCTTTTTTTATGAGATGGCTCATACCTTACCTTAAATGTCATACGTGATAAATGCTTCTTTAAATGTGATTGCTTGAAATTGTGAAAATTTTCTAAAATTATTTTTTGAAATTCTGATTATTTCAGGGGAGAACTTTTTGCCTAGTGATCATTTTATCACCATAACCACACTCTCCATTTTTCCTGTCATAAACAAAAAAAAAAGTAAGCATGCAAACAAATAAACATAAATAAATAAAAACAAAGATCTGTGCCCTCAAGCCTTGAAATCTTCCTTAAAGCGCATCTGTTTACTTAAAGCTTACATCTTGAAGATCACCCATGATATACTACTATGAAGGTCATGGCCTTTCCTTAGTGATCACTCAGTGCATCTGCTCCATAGCAGTCAACCTTGCTGACTAAGTCTTCCTTAGAACTGTCTTGTTATCTTTGTGATTCTCTGTTTTCCTTGTCATCTCATCTCTTTGATCACTTGGTTTTGCTTCTCTTTCCGTTTGCTTAATGTGGGCATTTGCCAATCCCTCCCTCCCTCCCTCCCTTCCTCCCCATGTATTAAATATAATCTGTGTCCCAGGAATATTGTCTGATTTCATCCTCCCAACCTGGTAATCACTTGTCATGTATGGCTTCTGATCCCTTGAAATGTGGCTCATGTGATTGAGAAACTGAACTTTAAATTTTACTCTCTTTTAAAAAATTTAAATCTTAAAATGATACTCCATTCAGTTATTGGGAAACTTTGAAAGAAGGAACTTCATTCCTTCCTTTCCTTCTTTCTTTCTCCCTTTCATAACAATACTATACTAACATGGCTTTCAGTACTTCTCCTAATTAGAGAACTTCACATACTTTTATTCATTACTGACCCATCCTTTTAGATCCATCTAGACCAGAGTTTCTCAACATTGGCACTATTGACATTTGGGTGCCAGAGAATTCTCTGTTGTGGGGCTGCCTTGTGCACAGTAGGATGTTCAGCAACACCCCTGGCATCTACCCACTAAATGCTAGAAGCACTTCCCTAGTTGTAACAACCCAGAATATCTCCAGATGTTGCCCCATGGGGCAAAGTCACTCCCAGTTGAGAACCACTGAGATAGATATTGACCAGCGGTAGGTGGTAGCAAGGAGTGGACACAGGTTTTGGAAGAGGAAAGATGGTTTTGAAAAGAAGTAGATTTTACCTAACCATGAGATTAATTGGGAGGTATTTTTCAACAGTGAGATTAATTGAACTTTCCTAACGAATTAGAAAGGAAATACATTTTTGCTTTTTCTCACAGAAGATACTTAATTTTGGAAGGTTTTTGTTTTCATACAGTTTTTTAGCTTTAAGTAGCTAAATGATAATAAAGAGAAATGGTGTCCTTAGAACTTTCATCTTAATTCTGTATTAAAGATCACTTATTCGACCATTTTTTTTTCCATGTAAGAACAATAAACTCCTTTTGCAAAGCTCTGGAACATACCCAATAACAAAGGGAAGAGTCGTGTAGTTAAAGGTTAGACAAAGTACAGGCTTAACCTTTAACATTTCGATTAGGCAAGGCAAACATTCTCCTTTAAGCCAAGTGTCTGTCTCATTAGTTTCTATCAATTTAATTTGATCAGTTTTAACTAACTTTCTAAGAATTAAATAAACTGTGTTTATATCTTTAGAGAAGACTCTAAATTTAGGACACAGAGAGCCTTGGGAAAACAAGGCAGCCATTCAGATTTTACAAGAAATTCTCGCTTCCCAGGGGATCTTTATCAAAATTGCACTCTTCAGACTAAAATTATGTAAGTGTAGGCACACAAAACAAAGAAAACTACCGTGAACGTTTGACTGGATAGTTCTGCTTCCGGAGAATTAACCTTATTTGCAATGATCTTAGCGAGGTCTGTTTGGATTTCCATTAACATTAAATCTTCATTTATATTAAAAAGACAAGCAGTGCAGCCATATACAAATTAGTTTTCTCTTGATTCTATAACATATTATCACAAACACAGCAGCTTCAAGCAACACAGACTCTCACAGCTCTGTCGGTCAGGAGTCTAAGTTGATGTGGCTGGTTTCTCTGCTCAGGGCCTCACAAGACCAAAATCTAGGTGTCAGTCACCTGGGCTCTCCTCAGGAGGCTGTGGGGAAAATCTGTTTCTAAGCTCCTTCAGGTTGTCAGGGCTCATGTGATACCACTGGCCCACTCGAACATCCAGGAAACTCTCCCTAGTTTAAGAAGAGCTGATTCACAACCTTCACGCCATCTGCAAAGCCCTTTCACAGTAGTAGGTAGTTTAGTGCTTGAGTGGGTAACCAGGACACAGGAAGCTTGAAGGGACACTATAGATTTTTGCCTACCACAGCCTAGGCATCTATATGTACAGCAAAATCTTTCCCAACTCATTCCTAGTCATAATGTCGTCACCTCTTCCATCAAACAGGTAAGCACTATTACTAATTTCTTGTTAGCACTATTACTAATTTCTTGTTATCCTTCCAGAGTTTCTTTATGCATATGAATAAGGTATAAATATATACATTCTACTTTCCTCCCTTCTTTTATAAAACATAGCCTTCTATACGTAGCATTTTTCACCTTACTCTTTCAAGTATGACCATATCTTCGAGAACTTTCCACATTGGTATGTATAGAACTTCCTCGGGGCACCTGGGTGGCACAAAGGTTAAGCGTCTGCCTTCGGCTCAGGGCGTGATCCCGGCGTTATGGGATCGAGCCCCACATCAGGCTCCTCCGCTATGAGCCTGCTTCTTCCTCTCCCACTCCCCCTGCTTGTGTTCCCTCTCTCACTGGCTGTCTCTATCTCTATCGAATAAATAAATAAAATCAAAAAAAAAAAAAAAGAACTTCCTCATTCTTTTTCACTGCTTTAAGGTAGTCAACCATCATTTATTTAGCCAGCTTACCAGGAGTGTGCTGTAGGGTGGTTTCCTGCCTTTCGCTACAACAAATGGTGGTGAAACAAATGCATTATTTCACATATGTGCTGATGTGTTTATAGAATGAATTTCCAGAAAGGGAATTTGTAATTTCAATGGATACCACCAAATTGCCCTCATGAAAGAATGAACCAGCCTACCCTCCTTGCTGTAGAAGCACTTGTGTGGTACTTTTGTACAACGTTACTAGCACAGAGTATTGTGACTTTCAGATTTGGGCCAGTCTAGTAGTTGTAAACTGGTGTTTCCATTTGCATATCGTGCTGCAATGTATTTGAACTTTATGAGCTCAAACGTGTTTTGTCAAACAGTGTAATGCTTTAAAAGTACATTTTTCCTTCGTGTCCCACCAGAGTCACCAAAAGAAGTATGTGTTTCTTAGAATAGAATATTATTCAGCTAGAAAAAGGAAACAGAGTACTGATACATACTACAACATGAATGAGCCTTGAAAACATTATGGTAAGTGAAAGAAGCCGGCTACAAAGGGCCATATATTATATGATTCCATTTATATGAAAAGTATAGGATAGGCAAATCCATAGACACAAAAAGCACATTAGTGGTTACTTAGGGCTGGAGGGAGCGTGAGAAGTGCCTACTAATGGGTATGGGGTTTCTTTCTAGGGGAATAAAAATGTTCTCAAATTAGATAGTGGGGATGGTTGCACAGCATCATAAATCTGCTGAAAACCACTGAATTGTACTTTTAAAGAGTGGATTTTATGGTGTGTAAGTCGTGTCTTTGAAAAAACAAGTCTAGTCCTTACCGTTTGTGTGACATGGGCATATGAATTATTGAAACTGCCTGAACCACAAATGTCTCTCTTCTATAAAACAGAGGAGAGCTCCCACCAGGCATGATGGAAGGAGGAAAGTTGATGATGTTTGTGGAGCCCCTGCATATGGCCTGCCCTTGACACATGGGAATACACTGCCCTCTTCCCTCCCTGCCCAAATTCCAGAGAGGGGCCCCATGAGAACACTAAGGGACTGGTACCCTCAGGGGAGTAAGGAGCACCAAGGAAAAGGACTGAGAACTGCCCAGTCACCCTTCCCTGATTGGACTCTTTTTTCACAAACTGGTTTGGTCTCAGAAATGCCATGCTGGAGTAGAATCAGGAATAGCTCTCTGGAAGGATGACACATTCATCAAAGGTCAAGTGTATGGAATCTGCAACAATAGCATGACTAAAATGATATGCTTTACTCTTCCTTAAATTTTGGCATCTGTTTTTTTGTTTTGTTTTGTTTTGTGTTTTGTTTTTTTTAGCCATGTGGTTGCCAACCGTATAAGACAAATAACTTAAGAGAAACTCTTAGAAACTCAAAATGTAAGGTTCTCCAAAAGAAATTGAGATGCAGTTTTCACGTGAAGGGAAATGATTAACTTGATTGATTTGGGCAGGGGGTGGTTCTTTCTCAGTGTGGAGGAAAACAGATAGTGTACATTGTTAAATGATTTCCAAGACATTGATTTACTTAGCAAACATTTACTGAATGTCTACTTTGTTCAAAGCATTGTGTTAGGCGTTCTTGGGGAATAAAGAATTAGACACAGTCCTTGAACAGAAGGAAGAAGGGAAACCTATGTTTTTGGAGAGGCTGTGACTTATTTAAGTCCCACAATAGCCCTGGGAGATGAGAATTACATTATTATTCTCCCAAGTTTTTTAAAAATTTTATTTCTTTATTTCCAAATTATGTATACTTTTTTCTCTTCAAATACCATATGATAATGACAGAGTAAGATATTAACAAGTACTCACACTTCACTTTAGGAACACAGTTCATTTTTAGCCCAAATTATTTTAAGGCAAACACATTGAAAATCTGTATTTTATGTCTGTAGCACTATTGACCTATTCATTTCAATCCATTTTCCTGTTATGTCAGAATTTCACTATGAGTTCTTTATTTTCCAGACATTGTACATCTCCTGAACAATCATTGTTTCACTTTGATTTATAAACACGGTGAGATACATTTAGAAGTCTTCTTGATATCAAACATTTGGATATTAACCCTACTGACTGAGGCCTATTATTCATATTGTGTGAATTTGTTATACCAAATTTTTTGGTATTAAGGGAATTGAACTTGTTAAAAAGTGTATAGTGAGCAACGAAGATTCAAATCTAGATCATCCTGACTCATACATGTACTTTCTTTTTACTGCACCATATTGCTTCTCTTATTTTAACTTCTTTGTAATTTCTTTAAGATATTTCCATAAATTGGGACTTCGAATGTAATCTGGCAATATCATTGAAATGGTTTGTGTATTTCACATACGTGTAAATTCATAGATTGAAAATACAATTTTTGAGGTTAATATATTTAATGTTTTTAAAATATAGATCTTTGTACTTTATATACACATGCAGTTAATTTAAACAAAAAGTAAATAGTTATATGAAAAAAATCTATCTTTTCCACAAGGATTATATTTCTACAAGAGCTTAGTTCTGTATTTATTTGGCTAGAATAATGTTAAACATTTTTAAATAGGCAAGATTTTTTTTCCCAAAAAAATTTTGACATCTCCACCATCTACACCAAGTCAGTTGTTGTTTTTTAGTAACTTTTCCCTTTTATGCTTCTTTCTCTTCATCCATGGACCTCAATTGCCAACAAAAATTGTTGGGACTATTCTGTAACAAGAATGTATTAGTGTCAGCAGCAGAAGGCACCTAATTCTGTTTTCAATAATGAGAAAGCATATGATAAAGGTTCTACATTGATGAAAGTAATATTTTATAACCAACTATGGAGACATACATGGAGAGATTATTACCTGAAGGCAGATCCAGTTCTTTGGGGGTAAGAGTACTATGGCCTGTGATGATCGGCTCATGAAAAACTTTCATTTCAATGAGCTGCACAGACCATTTAATTCAGTAAACATTTAGTGAGTGCCTATTACATAAATGACACAGTTCTCTGGGACTCATGGGAAGAGTGGCTTTATTTCCCAAGACAAAACAAAGAATATTTTATATTTATGAAGACATTGGTATAGGGTATGTGGAATCTGCATGATCTCAGAGAATTCCTGTTAACGTCATTATATCTATTATGTTTCCTGTGTGTCTCTAAAAGACAGAACAATTGAATATTCTTTCTCACATGAAAACTTCTGGATTTTGAAGGCAGGGAAACACTGTAAGAGGAAAATAGAGAAGATAGGGATTTCTAGCTTTGGAGATCTAAAGGAAAAAAACTAGAGAATGATTTATCCTGGGTGGCTTAGAAGGTGCTTACCTGCATGCAGGAGGGGAGGGGAGCTTATGACCCCTCTTTATGTGCTTCAGTGACCACAACTAATAGACGGACCGAAGTAGAGGAATATGCAGAGGGCATGGGACCCCGGGGACATGGAGAGGATGTGGATGTGAGAAGGAGAAAGGGCACTGATTTTGAATCAAAAGAGAATAAGCGAGGTAGCTGAAGATGAAAGACAAGTTGAAAGGCTGGAGATTATCCCAATCTTCTCAGAAAAGGCAGCCTCATCCAAGAGTGAAGTGGGTGGAGGTAGATTTGGAAGCCCAGACAGAGTAGAAATATTTGTAGCATCTGCTACTAAGTCACTGGTGAGAAAGCTTAAAGGAAGAAAAAGTCTAAAATCCAGAGATTTAGAAATGTTCTTAACTAGTTTGGGATCGCTCCAACATCACTCAGAAACTGACAAGCAGGAATGAGAAAGTCCATTATCGGGACAGAAGTCGATCAAGGTTGGGGACTGGCAAGGCAGGAATCCTGGAAGGTCCCTAATGAGAGGAATTCTAGGGTGAGATAATGGGCAAAACCGAAATTATTGACTATTGGCACTGTCAGTACTGGGTCAAAAGGCCATTCAGCTGCATGGGTGGTATATTAGTTTCCTCTCACTGCTGTAGCAAATTACCACAAACTTAGTGAATTAAATAAAAACTAATTTATTATCTTACAGTTCTGGAGGTCAGAAGTCCAGAATGAGTTTCACTGGACTGAAATCATGGTGTCAGCAGGGCTGGTTCCTCTGGATGGTCCAAGGGATAATCTGTTTCTTGCCTCTTCCAGCTTCCAGTGGCTACTGACATTCATTGGCTCATGGTTATATCACTCTAGTCTCTGTCTGACTGTGGTCCTCCCACTTCCCTCTTAGTCTGAGAACCTTCATGATTACATTGGGCCCACTGGGATAATCCAGGAGCCTTCTTCCATCTCAAGATCCTTAATTTAATCACATCTGCAATTCCATTTTGCCATTTGGGAGGCCACGGTCCATCTGACCACAGCTGATGATTCATTGGGAAAGCAGGGAGGAATCAAGGAAATGGGTGTCATGATAGGGAAGGAGTTTGAGATCACAGTTTGAGATCTTGGTAGCAATAAATGGTCAGGTGTATTATGATGCTTCCTTAGAGGGTTAGTGCTGAAGAACTGAGTACTTACCGCTATGAAGGACAAGGATCTATGAGGTGTGGTATCAGAAAGGGCTTCAGTAGGGTTGTTAGAGCCTTAAAGGATGATGGCCGCTGAAAGGAAAGACTGTGGTAAATGCCCTGTGTCTTAAAGGACCTGGCAAGGGATCCTAGGATGTAACAAAGGTGAATAGCAAAGAAGAGATGTGCAAGCATATGGTAAAAGACTGAAAAACTAGGAATATTATTGCATGTTGATGGTGGGGTAGGAACCTAGGCACTGCAGAGGAGAGTAGGGCATGTTCATTGCCTTCCAGTCATTCTACCCATCCCTGAGTCATGGGGGGTGCAACAAGAAGCAAGCTACCTACCTTTGGAAAGGTCAGGAAGGGAGTTGAAGATTTAGGGATATGTTATCAGTAGACTGTGGACCCCACAATGATAGGAGTGAAGTAATCTTTTGGGGGCTGGGACTAGAATAATTCTGGACAGCCAGGAGAATTTTGTGGCGATCAGAGTGGGAAGACGTTTCACTTTATAGTACTGAGTGCAAATACATGAGACAGTGCCTTTTGTTCCTAGAAGGAGAAGGCCAGCACATTCTTTTGCCAAATATTTACCATAACAGAGATGCATGTGAATAAAAAATGCCTATGTATTTTTTTATTGACCCTTGACACTTACAAAGCTTCTTCACAAACTACCATTTCTTTGAATCCTCTACTTGTGCTGTAGATATTTGTGTCATTCTTTTACAGATGAGGCCCCTGGGCTCAGAGGGACAGCAGGACCAACCGCAGTCCATGTGGCTAAAAAAAATGGCAGAATCGGGTTGACTCCCCAGTTTTTCTAATACAAGTCTAATCTTTCTTTCTTTTTTAAAATCTGCATCTAGAAAGGAGAGTGGCCTGAAAAATATCGGCACAGTTGAAGGGAGTGTGAGAAAAATAAGGGAAGTTTATTAAACCACCAGATAATTTAAAAATTGCTGTTCAACAAAAAAGGAAGGAGGTGGTTAAGAGAATTTTTTAAACTTAGAAGTAGATATGAAAATGATACTGTAAAATCTTAGAGGAAAAATGTATTGCCCTGTGAACCACTGTTGTGTTGACTTGTCCATTCTGTGGTGAATCCTGAAAGAATTGGCTTAAAATTTTTCCATGTGGTATGGACATTGCAGTTCTGGCTTCCAAGATGACTATATCATTTTGGAATTTCAAGTGACAGAAAGACAGGACAAACTCCCAAGCGAAGCAGAGTTGAGGTTGTTCTTACAAATTCTTGAATGGGAAAAACTGCAGAGTGATTGAGTGAGGGAGGGAGGGAGGGAGTGAGTGAGTGTGTGTGTGTGTGTGTGTGTGTGTGTGTGTGGTGTTCCTAACGGCTATTTAATTGGGTGCCTAGAAATCACTTTTCTCCCAAATTAAAGTGCCCTGGTTACAAAGTCTTTGGGATAATTGAGTCTGTTTGGGGGCCAACTAAAAGGAAAATCAAATAGGGTGGAAATATAACACTCCCTCTTTCTAGAATTTTAGCTTAAAAGTTGTGAATACTGTGTAAATGCATAATTTCTTTTAGCCAGATCTTGAGAGGCTATCATTTAGCTAAACGTTTAAACATTTTCCTAATGTTTTTATTTTCAATTTCTGGTAAAGATATGGAACAAGAAGGGAGGCAAAGAAGAGTTGAAAGAAGAGAGGGTTTTACACACAAGTGAAATTTTTTTCTGTAATTATCATGAAAAGAAAATTAAACATTGTCAGAGATTAGAGAAACAAATTCTTTCAGGTGACTTTTTTTTTTTTTGGCCTTTCAACAAAATATTTTACCTCAACTCAATTATTCTGCTGATGTTTATGTGAAGTACTGTGGAGGAATTTTAAATTTTATTTCTGCCAGTAATTTAATTATATGTCATAAGAGTTAGTTTATTTTAGCTCAACTAGTGATGAATACTTTCAGCTTAGGAATAAATCAGAGTTAAAAGATGGCAGGGTAGGGGGATTACTCATTTAGGACATTTTTAACTTTTTCCTGTGTCCGACTTAGAAGGTGTACCTCCAAAGGAGACCAAATGCAGTAAGCACCTGTAATGGATTTTAAGCATGGGCAAAAATCACTCTGTGTTGCTGGAGGAAATGAGGAACCCAGTGAAAGGGTTGCAAATCATATTAATGTTGTATTTTCATGTTCAGATAGAGATTCTGGTTGACAAGCAACCAGAGATCATTACCAAACACTTTAAACCTGCAATTCTTTGTGAATGCATGAGCACTCTCTTTAATGGAAAAATGATGCATCAATTGCCAGGAGACTGGCTTCCAGAAATGCATTTCCCAATTGCTACAGGGATGAAATGGTATATATCATAGAAGACATGTTGCTAGAAGGAAGGGAGGGATATCATGCTACACATTCCAAAAGGAATATGGAACTATTACGTGGGGAATAGGCTTTCAGGCTAGGAAATACGAAGACTACATAAAACATCGCCAGACACTCAACCAGCCTGAATGATTATGCTAGTCTCTGGAAAAAACTGAAGCGCAAAAGGCTTTCTCGGTTCAGCGAGTAACCGCAATAACATAAAAGAGTCATGTAAACCAATTGGTTCTCTTTTAATTTTGTGAATAGGGACACCGGTGTTGACTATGTTTGTCTTGCAGAATTGCCTCTTCCTCCCTCCTCCTTGCCTTCCCCTTGCCATCATCGTCTTAGCTCAATAGTTACTCAGCTGTGGAGGGCCAGTCTATTGCCTTCACTCCCATTTGCCCCCATCATAGCTGTAGCTAGACAAGCCCAGGTTCCAAGGGCCCCTTTTCTCATATCCTGTGTGTGGCAGCTTTGGCATCATACATAAAACACGTGAGTGCCGACTTCTTTTTTCTAAAAAGGAAAGCATTGACTTTGCAGGATTATTGTGAGCAGAAGATAAGGTAAAGGTATGTAAAGTGCCGACCGTAGAGGCTGGCATATTTGATCAATAATATATGTTGATATTAAAATTTTGAATGCCACCAGTCTTCCACTTGGAACGCGTGCAGTCTTCCTTCCACTCTTTCTTACCTTCACTCTTATTTCATGTTGAGGACATTCCCAACCCACTTGTCTGCCGGTTTCTCAACCTCCAGCACTTCACGGGCTTCATCTTCGCCTCACCTCTCATGCCTGTCCCGGCCACCACCATCACTCAAAGCTGTCCTGTTCCGAATAATCACCTGCCTTCTTCCACGTCTTCCATGTAGTCCATATATCGACTCAGTTGTCGGAGTAATGCACACAGGGCACTCTTGCTATTGCTATTTTAGAGAGAAGGAAACCGTGGCACAGCAAGACAGTATGATTTGTCCGAGGTCACGCTACCAGGAAGTGGCAGAGTCCAGATTCCAAAACAGCATTAATGGTGGCTGGGGCTGTAGTCTTAATCGCTGTATCCTGCTTCCTTTCATGGAGTAATGCACTCTTGGGACATATTCTGCAGTGTTCACAGACCTGTGGTTCCTCATCCACCTCCACCCCAGGCTGCCCTCTCCTCCAGTCATCTCATTTAATACCTTCATCTGGGCCCCATATCACTCTTCAAAGGCCTGGAAACCTCCAAGAGCATCAGTTTATGTATGTGGCTACTCCCTCTCTAGTCTCTTGCACCCCACTTCCCTCTCCTTTCCATCTCTCTTACATCTCTCAGTGACGTGACGTCTCTGAATTCTGTATCACGTCTCTGAATTCTGAATCACCTTTGTATTTCCCATAGCCCACTGCTCCTAACATACAACAGAACCCCACCCCAGCCCTTAAAGAAGCCACCTCTGCCTCCTCATTTTTTACACCAGTGACTACACTATTTGTCTAGTAACCTCCTTTAAAGCCTTGGCCCTCTCTGTCCTCAGCATTCCATGTGTTTCCAACCTGATCGTTCTACCTCTGGTTGTCTCCTCACCTCTGCTCAGGCCGTTCCATTCCTGCTGCTATCACTTGGGTTCCCACACTTACTCACTCCCCATTTCCTCATTGTCCTGACAGTGTTTCTGCTCCTTAAGCAGCAGTATCTCTACCCCCATCTGTCCTCTTCACTTCTCCTATCTGTCCCCATTATCCTTCTAAAGCCTACTGTGCTCAGAAACTCAGATATTGCCAACTCCTCCCCTTCAAGAGAGACAGAAGCTTGTTTTTAGGGAACACGGAGGACAGGACCTAAAATCAGTTCACAGAGATTGGCACTCTTTGCTAATCCAGAAGGCAAGTGGGCCTCATGGTTTCAGAAAAAGCTGAAGGGTCAGAAAAAACTATCTCCGTGAACTATAGGGGACAGGAAGTAAAATGAATCTCCACACACTTACTGTTTATGTAACTGGAGATATAATTTTGCCAAATGTGTATTTTGAATATTAAATTGAAAATCAGTCTTTAGAAAAGCTGGAAGAGCAGAACACACATAGAGTGGGGTCACATAAAATTATTTTGGTAGTTTTCACTCAGCAGTAAGTTAGCAGATATCCAGTTCAAACTGGCACCTGGGTGGTTTTGTATCACATATTTAACATAAAAATGTTGAGTATAAATCCCTCTGGATCAAATGTGGAGTGATTCAGGAAAGCTCTGTATGTACAGCGAATATGTTTGATACAAGGAAATAAATGTGTGATGTGAACTAGTGAATGGGGGATGGTTAGATTGCTAAAATGGAGTGTTAATTTCACGACAAAGTAGAGTATGCTAGTAAAATTTTTAACATCAGAGAAACAGAAGGTGGACTGTCATTAACTTCTCTTTGTCCTGTAGGACTGCATTCAAGGGTCAACTTTCCTCGGATGTATCTTCTGCTTTCTAGCCCCAGGCTGAATTACTTGAGTGCTTGTCTCCTGGAGACCTACCTTTGTAGGACTATGTGCATCTCTTTTTGTGCTACTGATCACAGACTTTCATTACTTTTGATTTTCTTGGCTGCTTTACCTTCTAGATTTGTACCATACAATATGGCAGCCATTAGGTACATGAGGCTATGTAAACTTAAATGAATTAAAATTAAATTAAGAATTCTGTCCCCAAGTTGCAATAGCCACGTTTCAAGTACTCATTAGCCACAGGCGGCTAGTGCCTAGTGGCTACATTGTATTGGACAGTACAGACATAGAACATTTCCATCATTGCAGAAAGTTGCCGGACACTGTTGATAGCCTCTGATCCCCTGAAGGGATTGATATTGCCCTTTTTATTTCTATATTCCCTACACCTAGAATGTATCAGGAGCTCAATAAATAATTGTGGGATGAATAAGTACAGGAAGTTCAAACACTGAGATGAGAGAAAATAATTTATAATCCATTATTATTTTGAAGCCATGTTTTCAAGTTTCTGTCATTTGTTAGGTTGCTCTGGTGAACATTTGATTGTAATTAGAGATGATGGATTAAAGACAAAATTTCCTGAATTATGTGCAAGATTGGCAAATATGTGTGCGTTCTAGTGGTCTGAGCTCCAAAGGCATTGCTTTCCCCAAGGATTAATGGATATCATCTCTGGGTATATTGCCATCCAGCTGTGAGGTTTGCCTGCAGAAATTTGTTAATAAAGGACATTTCTCTTGTAAAATCTTCAAAATGTAAGACTGTTTGCTTTCCTTTTGGAGCATCAGGTTACCAAGTGTAGCAGTACAGTTACCCTATGCTTTTTTTGTATTTTGGAGGAGTAATTTGAAAGCTGATCTTGGAGGAGATGGGAGATAAATGCATCCAGGAAGTAGTATCAGATAAGAGGTTTTAATGGCATGCATTCAGAATCAGGACATTCTCAATTGGGCCGACTTAAACCACAAAGAGAAGTATTAGCTCACATAAGGATACATCCATAGACGGAGCATGTTCAGGGCGTTGGATTCTGTGACTTTATGATGTCAGCAAGGATCCAGGTTCTCAACTCTACTCGCCTGGGTCATCTTAATGATTGGTTGAACTTCAGGTAAGATGGCAACAGGGGTTCCAGGCATCACCTATAGACAACAGAGAGACAGTTTCTCCTGTTGCTCTTCCAGAAGAATTAGGAAACCTTTCCCAGAAGCGTCTACCTGATTTCCTCTCATTTCTCATTGGCTATAATAAGGTCATATACCCATTCTCTGTCCAGTCACTGAGAGGACTAATGTATTACCCCCAATCAATCAGGTCTATGGGTGGAGCTAAAAAATAGATTCAGCCTCCCTCACATGAGACACATGACGGCCTGAGAGTAAGGGATGTTTGAATGAAATGGTGCTCCCTTAGCAAGGAAGTAAGGAAAACCTGTTGGATAGTTAACTAACAATTTCTGCTAATAGATTACCCAATATTTTAGAATATATGACATAGGATTCTTTTAAACCTCGGTTGAAAAATAGTCCACTGATGGTCCATTTATGGTCACCCCAGAATCTTTGGCAAGTCAGTAAATTCACCAATAGTGTCATGCCAACTAAGTCTTGAATTCATAATTTGGCTAATACCGTCTCTTATATTCAATGGAAAATAATGAATTATAAGATTTAGGTTCATATTCAAGCAACCAAGTTTAGGAAAATGGCATGAACAAACCCACACCCCATTTCTTTTATCTCCAAATTAAAAAATATAAGTCACACTCTCTTCATCTCGACTCAACTTCTGGAATTATGGGAAATTATTCAAAATTTGGGCTAGTGGTTCTCAATGATGGTGCGGTTGGAGAGGACCATGGCTATCAGAATCTCTTTGGCGAGCTTCTTTACATACCTCCTTTACCTTTCTTCCCACCCCCGTTTCAATATGTCCCTGCTCTCTCCCTGATGGTGAGAGTAAATTTTGGTGAAACAGTTATCTTTTCCTAATATTCTAGTTCTTTCAAAAAATTTTTCCACATGATGTGTAAAAAAGTGAATCTTAAAACAGTAAATGAAAAAAAACAGTAAATGTCCACAGATTGTGGGATCATTATTTATTGAGCACTTACTATGTACCAAGCATGGTGCCAGGTCATTTAGTACTCCTTTAATCCACATAGAAATTCTCTGTGGAGCAACTCATCCCTGGGTTATAACTCAGGCACTCAGACTCAAGTTTTGAGAGAACTGCTAGAGGGTTCCCCTGTTAGTAAGTAGGAGAGCTGGGACTCAAAACCACAGCTCTCTGTATCCAAAGACAGCCCTCTTCTCACTAAATCATTGATATGCTATTCTGAGAGTGATATTTTAAGCTTGTGTATAGTGAAGTGTAGCATTCCCAAGGTCATGATTTGAGAGCTGGTAGTGGGATCATAGCAGGCCAGTGGACAGAACCCCAGCCTTGAGCTTGTTATTGATGAAATATGAGGCCTTGGGCAAAATATTTAACATCCCTAGGCCTCTCTTCCACACAAAGATTCTACTAGATCAGGGGTTGGCAAACCATGGCCGTTGAACCAAATCTGTCTCGTTACCTGTTTCTGTTTTGTTTTGGTTTTATAAATAAAGTTTTTGTAAATAAAGTTTTATTGGAACACAGCCATGCCCATTTGTTTACACATTGTCTATAGCTGCTTTCCCCATGCAACATCAGGGTTAAGTAGTTGTGACAGAGACCGTATGGCCAGCAAACCCTCAAATATTTACTATCCAATGTTTACGGAGAACATTTGCTGACCTCTGTATTAGATCAGTGATCCTCAACTTTGGTATTACCTTAGAACATTTAAAAACCACTGATGTCTGAATCCCACTCCCAGGAATTTTTACATAATTGGTCTGGGATGGGGCACAGGCATTGCTAGATCTTTTTGAAAATCACCCCAGGTAAATCCAATGTATAGCCAGAAATTCTCCAAGTGGAACATTCTATGAGTCCATGAAGATGTAGATGTTCAGAGAACATTCTTTCTTAAACTAGTGAATAGCCATATCAAAACTTGAATAATCTGAATTCAGATCTCCAAAGCATGGGCTTTTTACTACCACGTACTAGCTAGTTACTAACTTCTCTGAACCGCTGTCTCTTCATCTACAAAATGGGGATAATAGACTTTTTCCTGCCTGCCTCAATGATCAAATTAGAACGGAGTATCCAAATGTACCTTGAAAACTGTCAAGTGTTAAATAAATATAAATACCTAAGTTTGGGGAAACAGTTTTTGGAATCACTGGAAGAGATTTTAAAACTATGGACGTTGTTATTTTTATTCTAAACTTGGTAGGAAAAATAGGGCTTAAATACGTATTTTCCAAGTTTTATTCGATTTCCTGTTTTCAAATCTCCAGATGGATGAACAGCATATACCTCTTCTTTCTACAGTACTTGCAGTATTCCTACATGAATATTTTTGTATGGCCTTGGCAGTCTTCATTTATCCTACCTTGTTACCTTTCATGGGGTCTTTCTAATCATTCTCCAACCATTAGCTTCCCATGCCTTATTTATGGCTCTGTGCCTCTGAACAGACGCCAGTGACTATGAAAGCTTTCCAATGGTTTGGACATTTTTTCCCATTTTCTCCTTAATGAAGTGCCTGGATCTGTCTACATTTTTCCAAGCATGATCTCATTGGCATCTTCTAGAGAGAGGGTCATCTCTTCACAACCATGCAATGAAGCCTGTGATGAGTGTGGCCTAAACCATAACGTGGCCATTGACATTGGTATGATTTGATCTTTCTTCTCTTACTCTTATCATGAATTTCCTTATCTCTTGGTTTCATTTTTTCTTAGACGTAAGCATTTTCACTGTAGTGTTAGTGAACTTTTTTAACATTGAATTTTTGTTTGTTTTCACTTTAACAGCAACTGTAATTTTCCTGTTACTAATTATGATCTACATATTATATTTGCAGTTGGCAAACTATGGCCTGTGGGCCAAATCCAACAGCCACCTAATTTTTTTTTTATTTGAGTATAGTGGACTCACCATGTTACATTAGTTTCAGGTGTACAACTTAGTGATTTGACAAGTTTATACATCATGCTGTGTTCACCACAAGCATAGCTACCATCTGTCCCATTACATCACTATTACAGTGTCATTGACTCTATTCTTCATGCTGTGCCTTTTATTCCCATGGCTTATTTATTCCATAACTGGAAATCTGTAGCTCCCACTCCCCTTTGCCCATTTTTCCCATCCCCTCACCTCCTTCCCCTCTGGCAACCACCAGTTTGTTCTTTGTATTTATAGGTCTGATTCTACTTTTTAATTGTTCATTCTTTTTATTTTTATTCATCTGGGGTTTTTTAGATTCCACTTATGAGTGGAATCATATGGTATTTGTCTTTTTCAGTTTGATTTATTTCACTTGGCATAATACGCTCTAGGTCCATCTATGGTGTCGCAATGTACAATCTCATCCTTTTCATGGCTGTATAATATTCCATTAGGTGTATATACTACATTTCCCTTATGTATTTGTCTATCAGTGGACACTTAGGTTGCTTCCATATCTTGGCCATTGTAAATAATGCTGCAGTAAACATAGGGTGCATATATCTTTTTGAGTTAGTATTTTTATTTTCTTTGGGTAAATACCCCATAGTGGAAATATTGGATCATATGGTATTTCTATTTTTAATTTTTTGAGGAACCTCCATACTGTTTTCCACAATGGCTGTACCAGTTTACATTCCCATGAACAGTGTACGAGGGTTCCTTTTCTCTACCTCCTCATCAACACTTGCTATTTGTTGTCATTTTGATTTTAACCGTTCTGACAGGTGTAAGGCGATATCTCATTGTGGTTTTGATTTGCATTTCCCTGATGATTAGTGATGAACATCTTTTCACGTGTCAGTTGGCCATCTGTATGTCTTCTTTGGAAAAATGTCTATTCAGGTTCTCTGCCCATTTTTAAATCAGATCTTTTGTTTTTTTTGGTGTTGAGTTATATAAGTTCTTTATAGATTTTGGATATTGACCCCTTATTGGATATATCATTTGCAAATATCTTCTCCCATTCAGTAGGTTCTCTTTTGTTGATGGTTTCCTTTACTGTGCAAAAGTTTTTTTTAATTTTGATGTGGTCCCAATAGTTTATTTTTGCTTTTGTTTTTCTTGCCTTAGAACACATATCTAGAAAAATGTCACTATGGCTGATGTCAGAGAAATTACTGCCTGTGGTCTTTTCTAGGAATTTTATGGTTTCAGGTCTCACATCTAAGTCTTTCATCCATTTTGAGTTTCTTTTCGTATATGGTGTTAGAAAGTGGTCCGGTGGGCAGCATGTGGCTGTCCAATTTTCCCAGCACCTTTTGTTGAAGAGACTGTCTTTTCCCCATTGTATATTCTTGCCTCCTTTGCCATAGATTAATTGACCATATAAACATGACTTTATTTCTGGGCTCTCTATCCTGTTCCATTGATCTATGTGTCTCTTTCTGTGCCAGTACCATACTCTTTTGATTTCTGCAGCCTTGTAGTATATCTTAAAATCTGGAATTGTGATACTTCCAGCTTTGTTCTTCTTTCCCAAGGTTGCTTTGGCTATTTGGGGTCTTCTGTGGTTCCATACAAATTTTAGTATCGTTTGTTCTACTTTTGTGAAAAATACTGTTGGTATTTTGATAGAGATTGCATTTAATCTGTAGATTGCTTTGGGTAATATGCACATTTTAACAATATTAATTCTTCCAATCCTTGAGCATGGAATATGTTTCCATTTTTTGTCTGTCATCTTCAATTTCTCTCATCAATGTTTTATAGCTTTTGAAGTACAGTTCTTTCACCTCTTTGGTTAAGTTTATTCCTAGGTATTTTATTCTTTTTGGTGCAATTGTAAATGGTATTGTTTTCTTAATTTCTCTTCCTGATGCTCTGTTATTAGTATGCAGAAATGCTACCAATTTCTAGGTATTAATTTTGTATCCTGCCACTTTACTGAATTCATTTATTACTTCTAGTAGTTTTTTGGTGGCGTCTCTAGGATTTTCTATGTATAGTATCACATCGTCTGCAAATAGTGACAGTTTAACCTCTTTACCAATAGAGATGCCACTTATTTCTTTTTGTTGTCTGATTGCTGTGGCTAGGACTTCCATTATTATATTGAATAAAAGTGGCAAGAGTGGATATCTTTATCTTGTTCCTAATCTTGGAGCAAAAGCTCTCAGTTTTTCACCATTGAGTATGATGTTAACAGCTGCCTATTTCTGTAAACAAAGTTTTAAGGGAGCGTGGCCACACCCATTTGTTTATGTGCTATGTGTGGTGGCTTTCAGGCCACCATAAGGACAGAGTTGACTATTTGAGACAGAGACCAGAGGTCCCATAAAACCTAAAATAGTTACTCTCTGCTCCTTACAGGAAAGTTTGCTGACCCCTGCATTAGATGAATACACTTATTTGGATTTTAGATAGTTTGAGAAGGGAATTAGCTATGATATATTTATATTTCTCTTTCATTTTAAACATTTTTTGTAATAAAGTCAGTTTACAGCATACTAGCTTTCATGTATTGATTCATTCATCACACCATGTGCCATGTGTGGCCCTGAGCTTTGAGTATGGAGAGGGAAACAAGATATACAGGCTTCTTTTGTGGGTTTCTGTGCTTGTGTGATGACGCAGACAAACAAGCAAGGAAAGGCAAGCACCAAGATGACTTCAGATGGTAGGTGTGGTGAAGAGAGTAAGACCTACTGACATGTTAAAAAGTGATGTGCAGACTGGTTCTGTGATGGTCAGGGAAGTGCTTCCTGAGAATTTAACATTGACATGAAATGTGAATGAAGGGAGAGGCAAGTATGTGAAAATCAATGGGAAGATCTTTCCAGGCAGAGGGAAGAGCAAGAGCTAAGACCCAGAGGAGGAAATGAGCAGGGTGTGTTCGAGAAATAGAGAGTTGACCGTCATGCTTCAAGCAGAATTGGAGGAGGGGAAGGAAGGTGGGAGCTGAGGCAGCGTGTAGACCTTGTAGGGCCATGAGTGTCGAGTACAGGAGTCCAGACTAGGCTTAAATGTGGCTGAAAGCCTTGGGACGATGGTGAGGACACGGGAGACAGGCCTTGATATGTCCGGAGGGCTCACTCTAACTGTTCTCCGAAGAATGGATTATAGGGGATCAGGAAGGAAGACAGGCATTCCAGTTATAAGCTATTAACATAATACTATCTTCAATTATAGAGGAAACTTAGTAAAATTTAATGGAGCCCAGACCTCCGCTTGGGAAGGCAGATCCAATATAACAAACTGGAAGACAAAGATGAATACACTACCATCCAATCTCGAACTGAGGAGCTCAGCCAAGGAGAAGACACATATATGTGGTCCATTCTACTATGAAGAACTCAGTTACTGGTCATTATTCCCTTTTATCCTTGGCCAACAGGAAGCTCAGAAGTATGCTCGTTTAGTTCCATCAGATAAGTGTGCACATTTTCTTCCTACTTCCTTCCATGGCCTCAATTTCCTAGTTTTATTTGGAATTTATGTACGTACTTGAGATCCATCTCAAATTCTGCTTTGAAAGAATTGGCCAAGACGTAAAGTAATAATGGAGTCTGTAATTTCCAGGATCTACTGAAAGTTATGAGATTTGTTTTCCCTTTGTTCCCTTAGTTTCTGTTTTCCTTAGTATATTGGTTTACACTGGCTGTGGAAAGAAGCCCTCGGAAGAGTTTATCATATAAGTGATGAACTGACAATTATAGTTAGCGCCAAAACACTGAAACAATGGTTTCCTAATTGTTCAAGGATGCCATGGACCCTTCTCATCACTACTGAACTCAGTATACTTTGCAAAGTGAACTCACTCTTGTATATAAATATAAATATTTAAAAAGTTCTAATTAGTTCATTAGTGGGAAGGAACTCTGGCTGTGACAGATTTCTCCCCTACTATTACTCCTCTGAGCTACATAATTAAGAGAAGAATTCAGGGAGAAATGGCATGTCTAAACCACACTTTCATTGGTTAATGGAATGCTGGGCTCATGTAAGGGATACCTCTTTCTCAGTAGAAGCACCGTTCTGTTTGAAGTGCAGTCAGCCCGTAGAGGCTAAATGGAAGGCTGAAATGCAAGATTTCTCTATGACGGATTTACAGTCTCACGCTCCACCAGAAAGGTGGCAGAGTGAACAGCACTCTGTAAACTGCAGTCTGCCCTCAGACATGCTGGACCAGCCACAGCAGCGCTATTCCCCAATATATGTGACACAACAGAGATGGCAGGTGCTCACACAAGATTGCACTCTGGGGCAGAACTTATTTCTTATTACTCTCTCCGTTTTCCAAGCCCAGAATAGTGCTCGGTGTGGTAGCTACACTGAAAGGTTGTTTGTTGAATCAGTGAGTGAATGAATGAACGAATGAATGAATGGTTCTCTAAAGGCGGAGGACACGTACCTAGATAACCATGATGTAAGCTAGTATCTGATGAATACCCTAAGAGAGTTACAAACATCGACCAGGGTAGCAGAGAAGGCTTGGGGGTGGGAGTGGCATATGAACTGGGGCTTGGAGTCTGGGCAGGGTGGGCAGGGTGGGGATACTGGAAAAAGTCGTCTGTGCTGGGAGAGAAGCATAGACAAATAGTACTACTTGGCAAGACCCACAAATCCCAACAATTAGGGAATATCAGAACCCTTTTGTGGCAGTACATCTCTTTTCACTTGCCCTTAGGGATTAACAAAAAAGTATCTCATCATTTTTTCACAGTGTAAGTGAACTAGTTTTAAGTAGACTATATTTAATTTTGATCAGTAAATACTTATTTTAAGGTTTTTGTGGTTAATAACCTTATTAATGATATATAAAGATAAATCTGTTTTCCCCCATTTAATAAGTTTCCATTTAACAGTCTTTTAAAATTTATTTTCTAAAATTATGTTTTAAAAAATATCTAAGGTCCATGGGGGCAGAAATGAGGTGAGGGGAAGCATGACTTGTTGACAAATAAATTACTGGCTGTGGGACACTGAGCCAATTGTTTACCATTCACCGTGACCTTATCTGCACACAGAAGTCACAGTGCCTGATCCACAAATTGTTACAAGCATTAAAAAATATATTGGAAGACGTTTAGCAGTTATAATGGGCCACACAAATGCAGTAGTGGATGGGAAGTTTGGAAATATCTCTCTAGTAGTTTGGAGCCTACCGTACAGTCTAAATGAAAGAGAAGGAAGGCAGGAACTAACGGTAGAAATTTGGAGAGGATCCAATGCATGTGTCATTTCAGGAACAGCATGGATCAAATTCAGTGGCTAATTAAATGAACAGAGTTCATAGGAGAAGGACAGGAAAATGGCTTGAACCTGTATAATTAGGCAGATATTAGTACACATACACACACACATGTAAATACACACATATGCATATAGATATATTTGTGTGTGTGTATACTTTTTAAAGATGAGAATGGAAATAAGATTCTAGAGAATGTCCTTCATCTGTTTATGCAGCAAGAAAAATCTTTTTTTTTTTTTTTTGGTAGTTTTGCCGAAGTGTTTAGGGCAAAGTATGGTTGAACTTGACACTGCTAAGAAAATGGTCACCATCCCTCCAGTACCTTTTAGATGGTTACACAAGATAGAATGTGTGATTGTGGATGATTTCTTTAGCCATGAGTGTCATGCAGCTCTGGAACAGAGTAGTAAGGATGCCTAGAAGCCAGTTTTACTAGAGTTTTTAAATACAAGAGAGCTGATCGTTCACCTAATGTAGCTAGCTTTGAGACAGGGAACAAACAACTGACTGGATGTCCTCTATGATTCCCGTATCTGTAGATTCCCATGATCATCTATAAAAATGGGGATTGCAATTGCAGAAAGGAAAGGAGAAATACGAAAGCTGAGCAGAATGTCTGAATTTAGTCATCATTGAATCACCGAGTCACTCTGCAAATACTCATTGCGTGCACAAATGTGCCCGACCTTGTATTATAATGTAGAGCCCAGGACAATAACTGGGGACAACCTGGTCCTGCTCTCGAGGTAATCCTCATGTAGTGGGGGACAAAAAGACCAAACGGATTGCCGGATTGCCACTATTTGTAATTCATAAACCCTAAATGACACAGCTAAAACTTTCTACTTTCTGCATTGCCTGTCATGTCTCATCACCCCTGAAATCATTGCTGTCACTCCTGGATGTGTGACAATGTGACCGTGTCACAGGGGAGTACATTATCAGGGCTCAAATAGGCAGCCACTTGTGTGGTGGGTCCTGACATGTACCAATAGCTCCACTTATTTAAAAATAGTCTCCACAGCAGCCGCGTGGGAGGCCTGCCTGTCCTACTTGAGACTTGTGCTTTGGAATATAGTATTAGACCTTAGGAAGTTCCCTGAAGCTGTTAACATTAATAATAGTTCCCCAAATTGAGTTCTGTGGACACTGAGGAGGAAAGGAAGAGTTCCATATTTAAACACATTACAAAAACAATCTGTGCTCCACTGACACATCTACAATATTTACAATGAACATTAACATGGAAAGCTCTGGAAATAAAAGGTTTTGAGAGGTTTTGACTCCCCACATCTCCACCACGAGACTCTTCATTCTGTGGGACTCTTGTTAACAGCCTGTAAGGCATATGGCTTCAGGAACTGCTGGTTCATCAGATTGGGTGGCATCTGCAAAAGCAGAAAGTTGAGCCTCAAGGGAATGGAACACCAGACGAGCAAGTTTGAAGGGAAGGCGGGGGGAGAAGATTCTGGGCCATGCATTCTCCTGGCAGCCTTCTGCCTGCAGTGTTGGCCGTATCCACACTGCTGGGCTGAATGCTGACCTGCAGAAATGGAGCGAAGTCCCATTCTCAGCTGCTTGTTGCTCAAGGAATTTTTAAGAGACAAGGGTGAAGGATTCCAACTGCAAACATATATACATGTGGGTGTAAGAAACATAAACAGAAAAGAGCACTTATGGGTAACAGAAGTGCCAGCTGGGACTTTAGAACTGGGTGGTTTGTGTTTGCACAGTTTTTTTTTCAGTCCAGAGTAGTTCTTAGAGTACATAATCCATATGGTGTGTTTAAAATAGACCACATAGTCTGAAAATGGAGCTCCTGAGAAATTCGCAGATAAAAATCTCAACTGTTATTTTCATATGTAAAAGCTGGAATCATCTTGTAAAGATAATTCAGGATGAAATATTTCCATTTCCATTTGAACACAGAATTATTTGGTTTTCATTGCAAAAAGCTCCAGCCGGAGCCCCCTATTAAAGTCACATGGCTGACTCCAGGCATTTTTGAAGTGTCTGTTACAACACTTCAGTATTTATCTGGCAGGAAAAGATATAAAGAGAAGATAGGCAAAGAGAAAATCCGGAATCAACTGTTCTAATAATTAGTTCTACTGGGAAACAGGGAAAGGTGACTTGTAGAATTAGAAGTATGGAGGGTGCTTGACTACTCGGCTTTCTGATAAAAATCCCAAATCACTTTCAACTCTGTACTTTGCTTTAACTGCTTTAATTCCTTTCTGAAAATCATTAAATGAAAAAGTTTTCATTAATTAGGTGAAACAGATACTAAAGAGGCAAATGCATAAGTAGACTTTTTACCTAAAATATAATGTTAGGGAGATTTGTTGTTTTTTCCCCTGACCCATTTTCCTGACCAGTTTTTCAACCTTTCGAGGCTCATGGCTGCATTATACTCATAATAGACATATACATAAAGTTGTAGTGCAGAAATATGCTTTTGGGGAAACGTGAAGGTTAAATATGACTGTGCTTCAAGTGTGGAAATGGCACGTGTGGCCGATAGCCTTTGATCTGGCCATCCCTCTTGGGTGGCGTAAGGACCAAGCAAAATTCCTTGGGTTTATTTGAACATGGTATGAATGAAATCTGTCCATATTGTCATATTCTCTGACCAAAAATTCTTGTGTCAAGTAAATTGGTGAGTATGTCATTGCCTAAATTAATAATGTTGACATATCGCTTCTTATAGTTTATTTAGTGTGTTTTGGGGTGAAAAAGATTGATGTTCTGAGGGGAAAAAAAGAATTGTCCTCAAAGTGATATAACTTTTCAAGAGCTGCTATGGCAAAAAAAAAAAAAAAAACCACAAAAAACCATTAACTGCACATTTATTATGTATTAAGCATTATATGTTACATTCATTAAGTCTGTATTACAATAATTTTCATCTCACTTCAAAGAAGATTTGTGCTGTATGCTTAGTGGAAGGATTTTAATTTTAGATAAAAGGATGGGAATAAATAACTTGCTCAGGGACTTATATCAAGTTTATAATAAATTAGACAATGCAACTTTACACAGCAATTTTGGGAAGTTTGATTCCAAATAAGTCCAGCAAAGAAAGATTAGTCTATTGGGAAGATCCCAGAGTACTCTAACAGAAGAGCAGAGCTTTTGTTCTGGATTGGCCACAAGCAGCTCTGTGGCCTTGGAAAAGTCTTATAACCTCCGGGAGCTTCTCTTTCCTCATTTATAATAAAAGAGGAGTGGTTGCACTAGATATTCATTCGTCCTTCAAGTATTTATGTTCTGGAAGCTAATGATGTTTTAGTTAGCCTCTTAAAGCAGAGAATACAATGCGTGTGGGATTTCCGATTTAAGGTGTCCCCAGTGGTTACAGAGTTATACCTATACCTATATCTGCATCTATACCTATGCCGACACTTGTAATTAGAAAGAGATATAAAAATAAAATCTAAGTCATCTCACACCACCTTCCTTTATAGAAATTGTGGGACCCTCCGGGGTCCAAAAGGATTTGAATACTACACTAGGTTGATAAATGTAGACACTAACAAACTATCCTGAAACTTGTCTTGCAAACACATTCTGAATTGGAGTCATTAAATCACTAGATATTGTCAACACCTACTATGTGCACTTTGCTTCATGCTTTTGTATTCATCTCTGGAGTATCAGTTTGGTGCCAGATCAGTGTTTCGGGGAATTCGTTGCTACTGAGTTTTTCTCAGAGTACTTCCAGAAGTTGGTTTAGTGCCACATGGGTGGCTATACAGGTGACATATGCTAATTTACATAGACACGAAAATATAAAAGCTGCGCCTTCAGTGAAAGGCACCAAAGTCTGAAAACCAAAAATCTGCTCATAAAATTTGAATCTTTTAAAATTGGATTTATACTGCTATGGTCCCATGGAATAATAAACATTTTATCTCTCAATCAGAGGGTCTCCAACTTGGTGCTCTTGGATTTGGGGCCAGGTAATTCTTTTTTGCAATGTTGAGTAGCACTCCCAGCCTCTATGCGCTAGATGCCTGTCGCATGCCCTTCCCCACTGTGACAAACCAAAATGTTTCCACACATTACCAGATGTCCCCTGCACGGCAAAATTGCCCCCAGTTGAAAGTGACAGCTTATAGCGAGATACAATGACAATGATATTATATCACAAATTTTGTTTTCTTGAAAATAACACTGGTGTTATACATTTGATGAGTAAAAATAGTTTGATGCTGATTGAACCCTGCTTTAAGTTTTCAGTGCTGCTATGTTGTCCTCTATTTGTGAATGGGGTTCAATAGAGTTAATTTACTGCCCTTTTAAATTGTTAGGCAACATGGAATTAATTCACATATGTGGAATTGAAGCTAAGCAGGGAATCGGGAGTTAGTCCATATATTAAAATGGGTGGAGGGAGATTACCGTCGAAATTGCACAAAGAAGAACTTGTTTCTTTCCCTTGGAGTGGACCTAAGAAACTTAATTTATGTTGATGTTTTTCTCCTTAAGAGTTAGCAACAAAGAAAATAAAGCCAGAACACAAGAACATTTAAAAATGAATAAATCAGTCATTCCTTCCATATTTATTTCAGTTAAGAATGTTCTCACCAGATGATAATGGATAGACTTAAACTTCTCCTGGAAGATCATTATGCTTTTGCCCAAGAAAGTTATTATAATCAGATGCAGGCTAGCAGTTTGTGAAAACATTCAAAAAGGGAGAGTCCTGAGGAGTTGATGTTTATACATGTAATTATGTGTGTGTGTATGTGTGCGTGCGTGCGTGTGTATGTGTGTTATAACCCAGTTTTGTCAGCAGCTGAGAGAGCAGCCAGGGGACCACTGTAATAACCTAGGAGAGACCGGACCAGGTACTTTGGACCTAGGTGGTCAAAGTGGAGGCGATGAGAGCAGGTGATCGGATTTGCTGAGGAAGCAAATGTGAATATGGGAGGAGTCAAGGATGTCCCTAAGCTCTTTGGCCAAAGCATAGAGATGGATGGGATTGTCGTTAACTGAGATGGAAAAACTAGGAGGAGGAGAACTGGCAGCAAATGGCAGGCTGGGGAATATCAAAAAACTCCACATTGGACAAGTGACATTTGACATGCCTGTTAGACACCCACCAACAGATGTGGAGCAGGCAGTTCGGGGATAAGAGTACAGAGTTAGGGAGAGAACTGTGGGTTGGAGATGTACTGCATCCACACAGTATGTAAGGTCTCATGACTAGAAGGGACCCACTAGAGTGTGGTGGAAAGGAAAAAAAGAGAGAAGCAGGAGGACTGAGTCCCAGGGCACTCTGATAACAAAGAAGATCAGGTACACAGTAGTCAAAAGGTATAAACAGCCCAAACATCCATCAGCAGATGAAACAAGTTGTGATCTATGCATACGATGGAGTATTAGTAAGCCGTACAAAGACATTAAGTACTGACATGCTTCAAAACATTACGTTCAAAGAAGGCAAAACCGAAAGGTCACCTATTGTATGACTCTGTTTATACCAAATGACCAGAATAGTTAGATCCACAGAGACAGAAAGCAGATTAATGGTTAGCAGAGACTAGGGAGAGGGGGGATGAGAGTGACTGCTCCGGGGCTGTGGGTTTCCCTTTTGCACGATGGGAATGTTTTGAAACTAGATAGGGGAGGCAGATGCCCCACATGGTGACTGGACTAAAGGCCATTGAGTTGTTCGTTTTAAAATGGTTCAGTTTATGTTATGTGAATTTCACCCCAATTTAAAAAAAAAAAGTCAGGGAGAGAAGAAGCCAACAAAGGAGGCTGAGAAGAAGCAGCCAGAGGGCAGAAGGAAAACCAGAAGAGTGTGGTGTCCTGGCCGCCAGGCTTCGGAAGTGTTTCAAGGAGGCCGGAGCAATGAGCTCTGCACAGTGGTGCCAAGGAGCCGGGCATGATGAGGACTGACATCCGAGGCGGGACTTAGTATTATGGAAGTAACCAGTGAAACTTCAGTGGAGCAGCCTTGCTGTGTGGTGCCTGGAGAAGGTTGATCAGAGGAAATTCCTAAGATTGGAAGGCGGGAGGTTAGAAACAGGAAATAGAGACAAAACTCTGAAGGACGCTTGTTGTAAAAGGAAGTCAAGAAATGGGAACAGTATCTGGAGAAGGATTGGGTGATGGGAGAAATAACTGCATGTTTTGAAAGTGATTTTAAAACTTTGACTTATTCCTCTCTCCACCCCGTAATTACGCAGAAGTGGCTGGCAGGGTTTACGACTGGAGAGTGGATGCGCTTGCAAACCAATCCATCACCCTAGCCTGCTATTACCACTTAGGGAAGAAACACAACCAGTGAGCACAATTATAGAAGTGCAAGATGACTAAGTGACATTTGTGTTCTTAAAGGGTACACAGCACACACGTGGACACACACTCTGTTTACTGGCCCTGACTGAAGGGAGCGGAAACACAGCATTTTAATTGTGTATCGTGATGCTTTTTTTGGCATTGTACCACATTTGGACAGGCTTGTTGATCCTAGAAAATACTGCTGCCTGCAAGTAACAGCTGACAATAGATTAATATTTGTGCTGCAGAATGAAGTTGTAGACAGTGTTTTCACTCTAATTTTATTGAGCTGTCTAAGGACCCACCATGAAAGAGCACAGCCATGAGCTAGTACAAGAAGCCTAATTAGAACATGGTCCTGGGGCGCCTGGGTGGCTCTGTTGGTTAAGCGGCCGACTCTTGATTTCGGCTCAGGTCATGATCTCAGGGTCCTGGGATCGAGGCCCGAGTCGGGCTCCATGCTCAGTGGGAAGTCAGGTTGAGGATTCTCCCGCTCCCTCTGCCCCTCCCCTGACTCATGCTCGTGTGTGTGCTCTCCCTCTCTCTCTCTCTCAAGTAAATAAATAAGTCTTTAAAAAAAAAAAGAAGAACATAGTCCTGAAACGAGAGTGGAGGATTGGAAAGAAAATGAGATTCAGCCTAGAAGCAGAGATGATTTGTTTTGTGTTTGGGAGCCTGTTATGTGAATGGATTTTATAGTGAGATAAAGAAATTGAAGTAGCATGAAACACATAGGGAAAAGAGAAATTGGGCTCAGAGTAGGCAGTTCTTTAGATGAATTGTGTTATAAATGACAGGAAATGAGGGACGGAGTAGCTGGAGGGGATTGGAATAAATACGCTTTTATTTAAACAGAAGAAACAGTAGAATGTTTGTAAAGGTAAGTTGTAAAAGTTTAACTTACTCCTTTCTTCACTCATAATTTCTCAAAAATTACTATTAATGTGGGAATGCACCAGCAAATCAATATCTATCACCCTCACCCAATAGCACCATGTTAGGAAAACAGCCACGGCCATTTCTTTTCCCCTTCCTTTGGAAGGTTAAAATCATAGACATTTGTTTCTCAAAATAATAAATAAGAATGCAGCTTTAGAAATCTGCATTTCACAAGTTTGTGAGCTTTCCCATGATCCTTCCTCAAATAAGAAGGGCTATACGTCTGCCTTCAGCGCAGGGCGTGATCCCGGAGTTCTGGGATCGAGCCCCACATCGGGCTCTTCCGCTGGGAGCCTGCTTCTTCCTCTCCCACTCCCCCTGCTTGTGTTCCCTCTCTCGCTGGCTGTCTCTCTCTCTGTCAGATAAATGAATAAAATCTTTAAAAAAAAAAATAAGGGCCATAACTGGCGTGTCCACTGGCTGGGACAGTGGTTGGGAGAACGGGGAAGCAGTCTGGGAGGTGACTGATGGATTCACTGGGTGATCAGCTAGTTTTAGAGGTTTGTAGGGGAGCAGACCACACGGACCTGCTGATGAGTACACAGGCCCAGCATTAGGGACAAGCTGAACCCACTGCCATCTCTCTAAGAGCTAAAACACAAAGAGCGGGATGCAGAGGGAATCGACCCGCCAAACATCTGCGTTCAATTTGTCGGCGGCAGTGACCACCCGGGGGCAGCGGCTTCTTCCCAGGGAAACTTGATTACCCCGGCACGAAGTGCCTTAACATCCTGGAGAAAAACTTCTACCTTTGGTCACACAGCAAAATCTGCTTTGGAAAGAGCGTCCCAAAATGTTGTCCCTGCTTTGGTTCGAGAAGGAGCTTTAGAGGACAACTTTCTAAGCTCCGTAGTTTCCCTTCTCCTTCAGTGACAAGTTCTGGAGAGGGCAGGGGAGGTAAGGGGGGGTTCACTGTGGGGCAAGTCAGTCAGTTGGGAGTTGATGAGATCTTGTGTTTTATGCCCAGTCTGCTGAAGCTGTTATCACTTGAGACCAGAGTATTCTAATTGGGTGTGTTCCCGGAAGAATTCAGAGCTGTGTTCCTTTAGGTCAGTGCTTCTCTCGGTCAGCCAGAGAGATTAAGGCTGGCCCCAGGCGCTTCTGTGTGCTGCAACATCTTGGAATGTTCCAGGAGAAGCCATGATAGATTTGGTTGGAGAGGCAGGGAATGTTCATGGTGTCTCTGGTGCCGCTTACAGGCCCAGCGAGCCTGCCTTGCCCTTGGCTCCATTTAACCCTTTATATCAAATTGTCATCCCGTTACATTGGCACCAGCTCTTTCTGGACTGCGTTCCTCCTCCGTTACGTGCACGGTGTGTTCTTTACCCACCTTTACCTCCTTGTACGTTATGAGACGTACCTTTATAAGGTCCAAGGCTGAGCCTAAATTTTCTTTTCATGATTTTGCCTGAATTATTTGCTGGAGTGTTTCCTGTTTTTATAGCTTTTCCTCCTGTTGGACTCTAGCATCCAGAAGGGAGTGTCTTATTATTTCCTTGCATCTTAATGAAATGTCAGCCCGCCTGCTGCCCTGCTCACACCGTTGCCGTAAGGGTAGAATTCAGGGTCCTTCTGTCTTTTGTCTTCAAGCGTGCCATCATGCGTGGCATACAGTAGCTTTCTGTGAATATGTGTTGAATGAACGAACGACTGAGATGGACTGGCAGTCGTTCAGGATCTAACACATACTCCGCACACCAGCCTGCTAGGATTAAACCGTGGACTCTGGCGCCAGGTTACCTGGGTATGAATCCTAGCTTCATCCCTTATTGGACACTCTGACCTCTCTCTGCCTTAGTTTCCTCATCTCTAAAGTGGATAAATAGTAATGCCTACGTCCCAAGCACTGAGAAGCTTACTAGGAGTCAGTAAGCAGGAAGAACTACGCAGGGAATGTATTAAGACTATGTAAAGATCAACCATTTTTTATCTCTTCGCCATGCCCCCAAATCTTTGCTCAGGTCACATGTACTCTCATAGCTGATGCTTTGGGGATGCCCTCCTCTCTCCTGGAATATGGTTGTCCTTCCTCTTTACTTATCATGTCCCCCAACCTCCAGTTAAAAAACTTCTTTGGCTTCCACAGTCTGTGCGAGCTGCCTCAATCACGGGCATGGACAGCACCACATAGAGACCTCGGCTGGGATGCTTCTATTATTTTTAACTTGCTGTTGTCTGTCCTTCCCACGAAAATATGAGCTCCTGTAGGGTTGGGACATGCTTTCATCTGTAGATCCCTGATGAGGCCCACGAGCAAAATTGGACCTCCCAAAATGTCAGACATTGAGGAGTGTCTGGACCACAGTGACATTTCTGAGTAAGAATATATCCCTGTGTTTGACTCTATGTTTTTGAGGCATTAACTGGATAAAACACTAAAGCAGCTTTTCTCCAGGAGTAACTAGAAGATTCAAAGAAACAAAAGCTGAAAGATAATATGTGAATTACGAGGATGCGAAAGAATGCAAACGCTAGCCAGGAACTTATCAAATTCCAAGTGCAGTAAATTAAATAAAACCAGAGGCTACTGCGAGAGACAGTTTTGAAACTGATATGGTTCAGTTGGTGGAAGGAGGCAGGATCCCAGGCTGCACTGTGCTGATACACTTTTTTAGCAAGCTTTTCAACCTTCAAAACTCCCCCCAGACTCAGGGTGATGTTATCATGTATGGTGCATTATCAGAATCCCATCCTCAGAGCAGAAAAGAAACATTAAATATGTCCATCACGGGTACAGAGAAAAAACATTGTGCCCTAGGGTCAGGTACACAAGTTTGGAATCTAGAATGTCTGAAATTTTCTGATATCAGTATTTATTTTCTTAGCGCCTTTGGCCAAATTTCAAACTCTTTGGTTCATTTCTCACCAGTGTTGAGGTTTGGGTCATATAGAGTACTGTGTTTGGTGATATTTTTGCAGTGATTAAGGCGAAGAGGTATTTCTTTTTTTTTTTTAATGATTTTTTATTATATTATGTTAGTCACCATACAGTACATCCCCGGTTTCCGATGTAAGGCTCGATGATTCATTAGTTGTGTATAACACCCAGTGCACCATGCAATACGTGCCCTCCTTACTACCCATCACCGGTCTATCCCATTCCCCCACCCCCCTCCCCTCTGAGGCCCTCAGTTTGTTTCTCATAGTCCATAGTCGAAGAGGTATTTCTTATCATTGTTAAAGTTGTTTATTAGAATGGAGTCAATATCACAAAGCAGTTAAGAGTAAGGACCCCAGAGCCAGATGTCCTCTGTTCAAATCCCAGCTCCACCACTTGAGAGCCTTGGACGAGGTGCTCTGACTCTTCAAGCTTCAGGGTTTTCACCTATAAAATGGGGATCGTGGCCATCACTACGTCGGAGGGCTATTGTGAGGTTAACAGGAAATGTCATCTTAGAGCTCAAGAAAGGGGATGTGCGCTGACATCCATGGATGTATACTAGGCCCCAAGGAGCCTGCCAGTTTGCCATGGTCTCGCCATGCTTCCGAGCCACGTCTGATCGTCTCTCAGGGACCTGTGCATCTTTACTCTCTTAAAGCATGATGTGGTCAAGAGAGAGGCAACACTTCCCCAGACTGGTTTAGCCAGTTATTTCTCTTTATTAACAGTAGGGAGGCTGACCCTCAGCTGAAAGGTCTACAGACCTTAAAGTATGTAAAGCGTATTGTGATCATTCTCGCCCTTGGCTTCCAAGGAGAATCCACTCCGTTAAATAAACACCAGTGTCCGAGCCCCACCCTAGACCAATTAAGTCAGAATCTCTTGCAGGAGGACACCTGGACTTCAGTATATTTTTAGAGGAAATTGTGATGATTGCTTGATGTGATGGGAAGAAACTAGACGGACCAAAACTCGGCAATTCAAAACTAGATCTATTGGCAATTCCTCAAAAAGTTAAAGATAGCATTTCCATAAGATCCAGCAGTTCAACTCTGGGGTATATGCCCAGGAAAAGTGAAAACTTATATAAACATCAAAACTTGTACATGAATATTATTAGAAGCACTCTTCATAAGAATCAAAAAGTGGAAACCACCCAAATGTCCATCATCTGATGAACGGATAAATAAAATGTGGTTGATCCATACAATGGAATATTATTCAGCCATAAGGAAGAATGAAGTAGTGATTCATGCTACGACATGCGTGAACCTTGAAAATATTACCCTAAGTGAAAGATGCCAGGCACCAAAGACCGCTTATTGTATGACTCCATTTATATGAAATGTCCAAAATGGGCAATTCCATAGAGACAGAAAGCAGATCAGCAATTTCCAGAGGCTCGGGGTAGGGGGGGAATGAGGAGTGACTGCTATCGGAGATGGGGCTTTTGGGGGGAAGGAGTGATGAAATGTTTCAGAATTTTATAATGATGATTGCACAACCTTCTGAACATACCAAAGAACACTAACTGTACACTTTAAAAGGGTGAATTTTGTGGTATATGAATTGTATCTTTGAAAAACTAGGTCTGTTCCTTACCGTTTGTGTGATGCGGGCATATGAATTATTGACACTGTATGAAACACAAATGTCTCTCTTCTATAAAACAGAGGAGAGCTCCCACCAGGCATGTTGGAAGGATGAAAGTTAATGATGTTTGTGGAGCCCCTGCACATGGTCTGCCCTCGACACATGGGAGCGCACTGCCCCCTTCCCTTCCTGCCCAAATTCCAGAGAGGGGCCCCATGAGGACACTAAGGGACTGGTACCCACAGGGGAATAAAGATCACCAAGCAAAAGACTGAGAACTACCTGGTCACCCTCCCCCGACTGGCTCCTTTTTTATGAGCTGGTGCTAATCTCGGGAAAGCCATGCTGGGTGTTGTAGACTAAATGTTTTATCCCTCACCCGCCAAATTTTATGTCCAAGCCCTAACCCCCAGTGTGACAGTATTTGAGATGGGAGGTAATTAGGATTGAATGAACTCATGAGGGTGGGGCACTCATGATGGAAAAAATGCTCTTACAAGAGACACCAGAGAGCTTGCTCTCTCTGTTTCTCTCTGCCATGCGAGGACACAGCAAGATGCTAGCCAGCAAGAAAGCCCTCCCCAAGAACCAAACTGGCTGGCACCTTGATGTTGGACTTCCCAGCCTCCAGAACTATGAGAAATACATGTCTGTTGTTGAAGCCCCCCAGTCCGTGGTATTTTGTTATGGCGGTCCAAGCAAACCAAGACATGGAGTAAACTCAGGGATAGCTCTTTGGAGAGATAACACATTCATTAAAGGTCAAGTGTGTGAAAACTTCTGCAGCAATAGCATGGATAAGATGACATGATTTCCTTTTTCTTAAATTGTCGTATGTCTGTGTTTCCATTTTCGCCATGTGCTTGCCAAACCCTACAGAAGACAAATAATTTAAAAGAAAACTGTATTTCTTTTTCTAAAATGGAAGATTCACAACCAAAGCCTGTATAATAATGATTATTTTCCTTATTGTGAAGGAGCAAACAGTTAAATTAGGTTCACAGAGCAGTGAGATTAAAGTTCTGCTTGGCTAAGGCGGTTGAATTCTGAGTGGATAAGTATCGAGAAGGCAGCAAGCTCAAGTTAGTCATCGGCATTTCTCTCCTCAATCCTGGAGAACCCCCAAGCTTATCTCAGTGTTTCCAGTCTTTGGGACTTGGAATGAGAAATTAGAATTCTGGGGAATCCCATATGTTATTCTGTCGTATGCATTATTGTTAAAATGTTTCAACATTTTTCAAGCGTTTTATTAGCTATTAAAGATATTATAAATTGTTTAGTAAATGAAGAATTCTCAGATTAGCATTATTTAAAAAGAGTCGTGGCCTAAAGCAAATATTCAAACACTGGAAAATGCTGACTAGTGTTATTGGGTAGTATCAGAATAACCTTACATTCAGATCTCCTTATAAGATTAACAACACTACTACCCAGAGTCATGCATGGAAATTGCCAATTAAAAGACTTATTTTGCTTCAAAAACTTGTCATTTCTTGAACACCAATCATATGATTTGTATAAAGTATACGATGCATGTAAACTTATTTCTATTTTATTTACAATGAACACACATGTATAACATGGCAACAGCTGCAGGCAAGGCTGACTGGTGAGCTCACAATCCCCTTTCTGTGCTCCTGTCCCGCTTCTGGAAATGCTGACCTTGTTCTTCGACTCCATGCATGCATCAGAGTTTCCTGCTCTTACTTTTGACTTTGTGTCAGTGGCTTTCATCAAACCAGTTATGTCTCTGTGTTGATTTTTCAATTTTAATTCTTGGAGGAGAATTATAATACCTTTTCTCATTTCCTTAATGTGTTCACGAATTTTTTCTTGGATTTGGGTTTAAGAGACACACATAAGTTCCCTGAGAATTGCCAAGAAGGAATTCATACATGAAAGTACTAGTCGAGACAAGGCATGGCCTGGCTGGCTGTTGACCCCGGCTAGATGGAGCAGGCTGGGAGACGCAGGGACCCGGAAGTAAAACAGCATGTGGGCAGGGTGGGGCCAGCTACAGGCCCAGCTACAGGGGCTGGAAGAAAGTGCAGCCTGACAGGCTGGGGAGGGCCTGGAAAAGCAGCTGGGC
>NW_024423319.1:117400561-117407782 GCF_017311325.1 Ursus maritimus
CAGACCAAGGGGCCCGGCTGCTACAGGCTGGACTCAATCGTGGGGTTTACGCTGAAGCTCCCCTCCCATAGGCTGCTCCCTTCCACTGACTAAATGATGAGGAGATACTAAGGCAGGCCCCTTCCTGAGACACATAGTACCCCTTTGATGGGTGACTGCGGTTGATATGCTCTCACGACAGCTTTACCGAACCTTCCTCAGACTGAAGGGCAGATTAGGAGCTTCCACCTTCTCCCCTTCTCTCCTTCACTGTAAGTCACCGTACATCGTGATCTGAATGGTCTCTTCACCTTCTCCATTTCCCATCCTAGCTCCTTTCACTCAGGCGTGTCCACCAGTGAAATCCTTGCATACTTTATCCTGTGTCAGCATTTGTTTCTCAGAGTATGTGAACTAGCATGCAGGTAGATCACAGTACCCAGCCATGGTGGCTCTAGAAAGCAGGGCTTAGGAGACTCAGTGGAGTGTCTGACAAATGGGAGAAGCACATTAGCAGGAAATTGAGGAGCCAATGGGGATGTTTGGCTATCTCGGCAGCAGGCAGGTGGGAGATTTCAGGAATGTTCTTCCCTGAACTGATGGAGAGCAAGAGAATACAGCCCTCCACCACTGTGAGGTACCCAGAAGGGATGAAGACAGTACTTTTCTGAGGAGGTTGAGCTCATTCCAATTACTGAGATACAGATTGGGCCCAAGAGGTGAGCCAGGAGGCCTCAGGTGAAGCGACCATCCTGGGAACAAAGAAATCCAGTTACAAGAATTGGGGGTAAGATCGGAGGCAAAATGGCAGCCAAGAAAGTATAAAAGGATGTTCCAAATATTAAACCAGAATTCCTTAAAACCTCCCAACAAAGATAAAGGTTGGCTCTAGAAGGTAGCATAGGATCGAATCTTCAATTACGGAGAAGGTTTTTTGTAGGAAGCCTGAAGGCTCAGCTATAGGAGTGGAGCAACTGAGGGTCCTGAAGAGCACGGTAAACATTCATGTGGCCTGAAGAATGGGGCCACCCACTGAGGTGACTCTGGCACAGTCACTTTACTGACTATTCCTGAGAGCTGGGCTGGCCTGTGTGAGAGAACGTAGACCTAGGGACCAGCGCAACAGCGAACTGAAAATGCTGGGTGGTTTGAAGAACATTTTGAAATTGGAAGTATGTGTTTGAAAGTTGTCCAAGTCACAGTCTGGCCTTAACATATTTTGGCTGATTGATATGGAGAAATATTTATGGAACTATTCGTTCTTTTCAAAAAATATTCATTGGACAACTTCGTGCAAAGCAAATATGGAAAGATGCTCAATTGTAAAGATATTTATATCTATGCTGCAACATGTCAATTATTTGCACCTGAAAAGTGTATTTGCTTTGTTGAAAGTCTCAAGAAACCATGAAAAATTAAGTGTTGAAATAGCCCTATGTAATCCAAGACCATCAGAATTTAAAATAATGAGAATATACCAGTAAATGAGAGGGTAATGGGTAACTTTATTCATTTTTATTAAGTATCCCTATAGATGAAATCAAAGATTCTAGCTTATTTCCCCCCAAGAAATATGGGGTATTGGCAGCACTAAATCTGAATGTGTTCTCCAAAGAAATCTGGAGGCCAATATTTCTCTAACTTATACCACTGTCGTTATGGATGACCAAATTTGGCATAGCTATTCTGGAACCAGATCTTGTGAGAAATTAAAGTAGTCTAAAAACCAGGAGAAAATTGAAAGTAAAATCTCCTAATTTAAATGCAAGCTGAAAATATAAGCCAAATTATAAAAGCCCACTTTTTTAGGTCACTCATCCCCACTATAGCTGGCCACATTGTCACTAATCAGAGAAAGGAATGGTGCAGTTGAGTTAGGTCAATGCATATATTTGCAATCTAACATATTTAAAAATGTTTAAGCTGAATAAAATAAATTGAGAACTTTCCCCCACCGCTGTCATGGCAAACTTATCAGTGGAGATAGGAAAATATTTTATGAGCTTTCAGAAAAGCTACTCCCCTAGTGTCAAGGCAAAGGCTAATCTTGTTAATGGGTTTCAGGCTATCTGTCTCTAAGGTCTTCTCCATACCAGGTTTAAAAAAAAAAACAACCCCACATGCCATTGTCATGTTCTGGCTTCAACATAAAGCTGCCCTTGGAACATTGGATACATGTGGGTTATGACGATTGCCTTCAGTGTCTCAATGATATTACCAAATGTTATGCCCAAGCTGATGGCCTAATGCTGCATTCTGAAAGGCGAGCCTGATTTACTGCCGTGTCTGAAACTTTTATTGGAACAGGATACTGTGTTTTCTTTCCAATGACTGCACAAGAACTATATGCTCTCTCAGAATTAGCCCAAGACACCTATAAAGCTACTTTCAAGTGTTTATAAGATTGGAATCAAAACATGAGATCATGAGTCTTTTGCTGCAAATATCATTATTTGTTTAAATGTTCTTTTCTGTCATATTACAATATCAGGAAACTACTCTTTGTGTGCTCACTAATAACACAACTGAAATCAGAAAAACCAGGCTCAGTGTCCATCTAGGTTAACTGTCTATGTTGGTTTAACTTAATTGAAAGTTTGGAAAAAGGAAAAATAAAATTCCCAAGTCCTTATCTCACATTGATTTACTTTAGGTTAGATGATGGTTTAATTATTTTCTCTTGATATTCATTGGACACCTATCACGTGCAGAGACAGAATAACAGGACATTGGGAGCTAAGATCATCTCTGTTCTCAGTGGGCTCTCACAGTCGAGTAGGGAGTAAAGTACCCTGATGACTTTCAAACAAAGCGTAAGATCAGAGACAAGGGTCATCACACAGAGGCAAAGCACAACTGTCCAGGTGACTGCATAGAGATGACGTCTTTCCTGAGCAGGATCCATGGCTTGGCTCTGCCATTGTCACTTGGACAAGTGCACTTCGTTCCAACAAAACTGGCATCAGCAAGTAGCTGCTGACTCAGCGTATCACACATTATTCAGTCCTTTGCATGCATAATGTTCTTCCTGGAATGTTCTCTCCTCAGCATCCCCTACATCTACCCCATCCCAGCCGTACAACTCACTTGGCCTAATTCCTATTCATTGCTAATATTGCAAAATAACCACAGTTCCTCTAGGAATCTCCCCCAACTCCTTCCCAAACTGACTCCCTCCTCTGTGCTCCATGGCATCCTTTATTTCTTGTATCACAGTACTTACCATGCTTCAGTTATGAGTGCTTGCTTAATTATTTGCCTCTCCTAATATAGTGTTGGCTCCATGAAGACAGAGACTTTTTTTCCTTTAACAACTTTATTTTTTTTAATGTTTTTTTATTATGTTATGTTAGTCACCATACAGTACATCCCTGGTTTCTGATGTAAAGTTCGATGATTGATTAGTTGCGTATAACACCCAGTGCACCATGCAATACGTGCCCTCCTTACTACCCATCACCAGTCTATCCCATTCCCCCACCCACCCTCCCCTCTGAGGCCCTCAGTTTGTTTCTCAGAGTCCATAGTCTCTCATGTTTCATTCCCCCTTCTGATTACCCCCCCTTTCTTTATCCCTTTCTTCCCCTACCGATCTTCCTAGTTCTTATGTTCCATAGATGAGAGAAAGCATATGATAATTGTCTTTCTCTGCTTGACTTATTTCACTTAGCATTATCTCCTCCAGTGCCGTCCATGTTGCAGCAAATGTTGAGAACTCGTTCTTTCTGATAGCTGAGTAATATTCCATTGTATATATGGACCACAACTTCTTAATCCAGTCATCTGTTGAAGGGCATCTCGGTTCCTTCCACGATTTAGCTATTGTGGACAATGCTGCTATGAACATTGAGGTGCATATGGCCCTTCTCTTTGCTACGTCTGTATCTTTGGGGTAAGTACCCAGTAGTGCAATGGCTGGGTCATAGGGTAGCTCAATTTTTAACTTTTTAAGGGACCTCCACACTGTTTTCCAGAGTGGCTGTACCAACTTGCATTCCCACCACCAATGTAGGAGGGATCCCCTTTCTCCACATCCTCTCCAGCAATTGTTGTTTCTTGCCTTGCATGAAGACAGAGACTTAATCAGTCTTGCTCCCCAGGGTCTAGTACAGAACCTATATATAACCACCCAATAAGTACTTAATTGAGTGAACAAATAACCTATGATAATTCTATAGAAAGCTTTCAGATAAGGATGTCATGAACAGTTGGGCAGGTACAACTTCCAGGGACACTATTCATTTTGAAGACTTTGTGAATGGCTCTCCCTGGAGTTGAGCAGTGTCCCAACCAGTACAGTCTTACATGATGGTCTTGCCTCCCATCTGCTATGTATTGCACCCAAATTTTCCTTTGTTGAGTTAATTGAAACTTAGACTTTTAGAGTCTAATAAAAGCCAGAAATTGCATTTTAGCCTGCATGTCCAATGAAACTCAATAAAAATTCCTTGGAACAATTGCATATGACTTACAAATCTAACATTTGCATGGCCCTTCACAAGGATTAAAGTCTTGGAATCTGGTATGGCAGGAAATTGTTTGTCATTAAAGAAGGCATTCTGGTGGTGGTGACGGGATAGGTTCAAACAAAGGAAATTAAGACAGCTTTGAGTGAATCACCATTCTTGTTCTTTACCTGCCTGGTCCTGTTAAGAAAAAGCAATCCCTTTCATCTCCAGTCTTTAAAAAAATAAAGAAAAAAGGAAGAAAGAAAGATGGGAAGGAAGGAGGAAGAAGGGAAGGAAGGAAGGAAGGAAGGAAGGGAGAAAAAGAAGGAAGGGATGAGTTTGCAATATCCCAGAATAGATGGACAAAAGAAGCCTAGGATGGGAATGGAAAAGTTTAAGTTTTAATACTGATGTGCTTTTTGGGCTATGATGTTATCAGAATCAACTATAAACTTAATGCTGATTTTTCTGGTTTTTCTCAAACACAGGAGGGGTGTCCATCTCCGTGTCCCAAGTCAGTCAGCCATTGATGTTAAAACCATTATTGCCAAGGGATGAGCCAAGAGATATCTAGTGACAATGTGGGCTCAGAAAATTACTGACTGGCTAAGAGTCGCAGCATTTTTCCCATCTGATTAAGTGCAGCACCTTGGGACATAATATTTGCCAGCTACTCTCAGCTTTACATATTTCAATCCCCAAGAATGCTTTCCCGTATTCCAAAGTTGTTCTATCTATAAAAAGTGTGCTCTTCCCTTGAGGATTGCTGATCCCCCTATATTAATTAATAGCTTGATTAAATATAATAAGATGATTCATCTGTCACCAAAGGATTGGTTACATTGGTTTAAGGCCTTTGAATAATTCTCGTGACTTCAAGACTTTGTTTCCCTATTAATTCCATTCAGGTTTCAATAACTCCTGAGTTCATTTTCCAACTCAAGATTTTAAACTATTCCTTTGGCTTTTGGAGATTCAAAGACAAATCATGATGGAGACATTTTGACAATAATCACTAGTTAAATTGCTGAAGTGGTTTTATTAACAACACACAAATATTTGCACCAAAGCTAGTTTATAAGTCCTCCTTCTCTTGACCTTTAAGAGAATGTTCATTCTCCTCTACTGTCCTATCTCTTTGTACCCAAAAGCCATCTTGCAGGTGTCTGCCCCCATGAAAGAGTTACATGTCTGTGGCTAGAAGCCTCTCCCAGAGTCAAAAAATATTCCTGTCTTCAGATTGGGCTGGAGCACCTGTATTTTTTTTCAATTTTTAAAATTTAAGTATAGTTGATTCACAATGTTGCATTAGTTTCAGGTGCACAACATAGTGATTCAGCATGTCCATTCATTATATGCTGTGCTCACCACAAATGTAACTACCATCTGACACCATACAATGCTACAGTATCACTGACGATACTCCCTATGTACCTTTTATTTCCCTGACTTATTTATTCCACACTGGAAGCCTGTATCTTCCACTCCCCTTCCCCTATTTTTCCCATCCCTCATTCCCCCCTTCCCTCTGGCAACCATCAGTGTGGACTTACAGGATGTTATGCTAAATGAAATAAGTCAGACTGAGGAAGACACATGCCATATGATTTCACTCATATGTGGAATCTAAAAAACAAAACAAATGAATAAGCAAACAAACAAAAAGCAGAATCGGACCTATAAATACACAGCATCTGTATTTTTAACAAAGCCGTTATATGCACAGCAACACTGGGGAACCCATGCCTTAGTTCGTACCTCTCCCAACATACCTGTTTTTCTTATCTCATGGTTATGTCCTGGTCTTACATTTTCTGTCATCCCTTGGAGAACAGGGACTATACTCTATGCATCTCTACTCTTCAAGTGGTACCCAGGGCAATGTCTTGCCCAGAGAAGTCATTCAGGTTAACATTTCTTCTGTTGAATCAGGTTGAGTGTATGCTTGAGAGACGTGTAGACAAACAAATCAGGCCATGTTTGCACTGAATTTCAGGGAGAATTTTAATTCGTCAACAAAGCAAAATTACTTGTGTCCTTCGCCAGTTACCTTTTGGTTTTCCATATTCTGTGAATTTAGGTATTTCTGGAAGGGTGGGGAAAAGTACAAGTTTGATCTTAGGGTAATTTGTAGAGAAGCACTGTCCAAGAAAACCTTCTAGGATGATGGGAGTGTTCTAATCTGTGTTGTTCAGTATGGTAGCCACATGGCTCCATGCAGCTGAAATCTGGCTTGTATCACTGAGGCACTAAATTTTTAATTTTATTTAGTTTCAATTGCTTTTAAGTTAAATAGCCTCATGTAGCTACCAACTTCCCTATTGGACAGAGGCACTCTAGAGAATAAGTAGATAGCCTCTGGCACTAAGATAGTGAGCATTGTTACCCTTCTCTCCCCCCCCCCCCGACCCCACCCAACATAGTGTCTGGTACATTATTTGTTTATTTATTATTTGTTTTTTGTTAACCTGAACTGAAAAATTTCGCTCTTTTTCCTTCCTTTCCTTGGCTCTTCTTGCTTTGTTTCTTGTTTGTGTTTTGTTTTTTTTATTCATACACACATACATATATACACACATACTCCACTTAAAGACATTTTCCTTCCTGTGTCATGTTCTGTCCCTTTGGTCCTGTTGGTGACCCTCATGGATAAAATAGAATCTTTCTAAGATACAAGACTTTCATCTCCCTGAACTTGATAGAGTTTTAAGAATATGCAACCTACTTGGGTGAAGGGATCAGCAAATACTCCCTGAAGGTTCTGGATGGTTTCTATATGGCTCTTCACTGTTCT
>NW_024423319.1:117407792-117432410 GCF_017311325.1 Ursus maritimus
TGTCCACCTGGAGGCTTTGATCTCCCATCTTGAGGTCATATATGGATTGGCCAGACATTTCAAGTATCACTTCCTCTCCCTTGGGCCAAACCTGAGGCTTAACACCCTTGCTAATTCAACTCTCCCACGAAGTAAGTTGTCATGCCAAGATAGGTACAGAGATGGGCCCATCTGATTAAAAACCCAGCCATGCAGTTTAAAATGTCAGACCGTTAAAATGTAGAATTTAATGAAGCAAGTAATCCAGTGATTTCCTAGCCAGGAGTACCAGATGCATGCACCTGGACCCCGTTTGTAGATGTTGACAGTGCTGCTCGCTGTAATCCTTTCCAGCTGAATCCTCTGGTAATGGATTGTGTTGGACGGTCTTTAGTTTGGATGGTTAACTTCAATGGCATCAAGAAGAAGGAGATCATATGGGTCTTGGTTTTCAGGGATGTTTAATAGACATCATCTCCTCCTTCCAAATATGACTTCAGCACTTTGCAGGGAGGGGCATTTCAAATATTAGGGCAGTGGTTCTCAAACTTGAGCGTGTCCTGGAGGGCTTGTTAAATACAGATGTTGAACTCCCCCCTCAGAGTTTCTGACTGTGGAGAGGTGCTGAGAATTTGCATTTCTGACAAGCTTCCCAGTGATGCTTCTGGTCCAGGGACCACACTTTGAGAAACACTGTCATGAGGAATATAGAGCTACCATAAATCCTGAATTTTCCAGGATGGTTCCAATGTCTTCTCATTTTATTCTTTACTGCAACGTTGATTTTTAAGAAATTTATGGCTTAATTTGTGCGCATTTGTGGATCTTTTTTGAATATATACATACAGATCATTTCATTTGACAGGTGTTCCTACTACATGCCTAGCCCTGTGTTAGCTTCTGGGGCTGCAGATGTGAACCAGACTGACTGCCTCTTACAGAGATTGTGGTAGTGAGTGAGGGCACAGAGTGCACTGCAAAGAAAACAAAGAAATATGGTAGTGATGGGTGCTAGGAAGGATGAAGCTTCAGGAGTTATATTAACCCCCGGAGGACATGTGATGTAAACGTGGATGCTTGGGTGTGGTGGGGGTCTTCCTGGAGAAGGCAACATTTAGGTTGAGATCTAGTGAGTAATAAGTATTAGGTGGTATCAAAGAGGAGGTGGGAGGAGAGGAGACAGAACAGCGATATGAAGGATTGAGGAGGAGCTACGTTATAGTTCCCTGCAGGTAGTGACAGAATCTCAGTGTGGCTGGAGTGTAGAATTTGAGGAAGAAGGTATTACATGACTGGAAGGCATAAGCAGGCTCAGGACCACACCAAGCCTTAGGAGCAGTGGTTAGGCCTTTGGGTCCTTCCTCATAGCCTCAAGCCAAACACCCTATCTGCCATATCCTTCATCACCTTTTTCATTTTGGAAAATGTGGCCACCTAGGGGGAAAAAGAGCAAAGGTGAAGTTTATTTCATTAAAATGGGCTGACACATGTAGATCAAATAAGGACAACCAATACTGCAATCAAAATACAAGTTTATTTATCTCCCACACTTTATTTGGAAAAGTTGAATCTCTCCTGCCTCAAGATAAAAACTTTTCTGCTCATTATTCTAACATGTAGCTCTTAATGGTATGGAGAGTTACAAACAGTCTTGATTTGCAAATCAGTATCCAATCCAGGATATTAATGAAAACTCTAAACTTTGATTTAAAGGGCAGCACTTCCTCACTTTCCCAGGCTTGAAGCCTCCTGTAGAGAAAGGGGACACAGACTTGGATTTCTCCCCTTCCCTAGTTCCCTAGCATGTTGGCCAGATGGGTCAAGGATCTGGGCATGAGGAGGACTAGAAAAAGGAAGAGGATAAGGAGGGCACGTATTGCATGGTGCACTGGGTGTTATACGCAACTAATGAATCATCGAGCCTTACATCGGAAACCGGTGATGTACTGTATGGTGACTAACATAATATAATAAAAAAATTAAAATAAAAAAAGAAAAGAAAAAGGAAGAGGAAAGGAATGTTGGCTTTGCTTTCTCTGTGCCTGGCAGATGATTAAAGCTGGGGTTTTTTGGTCATGTGGGCCTTTTTGAGGGCTTCTCGGAGGATCTCTGCTTGAACGCTTTGACCTTGATGCCCTTGAGTTAGGCAGGTGCTTCTCTCTTCTATTTGGTCACTTACGTCATCTCCTTCTACCAGCCCTGCATATCAGATCCTCATGGTATCTTTCACTATGTTCTCTTAGTCTAACTGATCTCCCTGAAGCTGGGATAAACATTCCATGCATTCTACCAGCATGCCACATCTCAGTCTCACCATCGCCTTGTTTTTATTCTAGGGGCTCTCTCCAAAACAGAGAGAGACCCTTCAGGCCTTGAACAGCCACTGCCCTGAAGTGTAAGGGGGATGTTAATGCTCTCAGAAGTGACCCTTATTAAAGGGGCAGTGAGAGTCAATAGATAAATTGTTTTATTTCCTTTTTTTTTTTTTTTTTTGCTTTACTTCCATTTCACTTGATTTGACATTTCTGAGATCTGTTCTACTAGTTCCCCAGATGGTCTTAATTGGGCTTATGACCCAGTTGCCTACACTGTTTACCAGCTCAGTAACTCATTCTTTTGTGGCTTTTTCTCCCTTCTCTGTTCTGCTTTCCTCATTCCCTCACTTCTGCTTTGAATATCACCTCCCAAATTAACTCCACTCAAGTCATTAGCTCAGGCTCTGTTTTCAGTAAAACCCCAAAGTGAGATACCCTGGTAATCCAGGTTATCTTTGCTGGGATCCTTCTACTCTGTAGAAAGACCAATTAGACAGGACCCCAAACCACACCCCACTGACGATCTGTCTTGTGTTCCTCACATCTTGCCCAAAGGAATTACTAACACATCACTTGAGCTATAAAACTCTGGGAGTGTGGACCATCCCAATCGGCCAGCTCAGCTCCATTTCCCTTTGGAAGGGGAAAAACAAAATTCCATTTTCTCTCGTAGTCCATTCAGTAGGCTATAACAAAAATACCATAGACTAGGTGATTTCTAAACAGCAGAAATGTGTTGCTCACAGTTCTGAAGGCTAGAAGTCCAAGGTCTGAGTATCAGCGTGGTCAGGTTCTGGTGAAGGCCCTCTTCCAGGTTGCACACCACCAACTTCTTGCTATGTCCTCACACGGTGGAAGGGGCTAGCAAGTACTCTCTAGCCTGTTTAATAAAGACACTAATCCCATTCATATAGACTCTTCTTTCATGACCTAATCACCTCCCAAATGTGCCACCTTCTACTATCATCACCTTGGGGGTTAGGATTTCAACATACAAAAATTGAAGGAACAGTAACATTTAGACTGTAGCAAAGAGGAACGACAAAATTCCAATGGGAGTTTAGCTGTCTCTGCTGCGTAATTCAAGAAAAAATTCTAGAACTCAAGTACATGAATCTCCAGATTGAAAAGACCCACGAAGAGTATAATTCAAAGAATACAAAAGACCCCCATCACAGTACATCATTGTGAAATTGCATAACATAAATGATAAAAAAAAAAAAGATCCAAAAATATTCCACGGCGAAAAACCAGATCCTAAATGAAAGATCAGGAATGAGAACTATTTTGGATTTAGAAACTTCGGTAGCTAGAAGGAAATGGAGCAATAACTTCCAAAAATTCTGGGAGAGGATAATTTCCAACTTAGAATGCTATATGAGCCAAACTATTCACTTAAAATGAAAGCAAAACAAAGGTTTTTAAAAAGGTATCTCTAGTGTATCTTCTCTTAGGAAGTTCCTGGAGCATGGGTCATACTGCAGTAAACCAAGAAAAAAGTGAAGTCTTGGAAGCCGGAGATACAACACAGGAAAGAGGAGAAGGTTGATGGTAAAGAGAAGTTTCAAAGAAGACAAGTGTCAGAAGTCCAAGAAAGTAACTGGTCCTAATGGAACACAGAGATGGAGGGTACTAGACGGGAAGTCATAAAGGAGAAAAAAGCAACTGATATATGAACTGAGAGATTTGATTGCATGGAAATCTGTATTGCCATAATATTATATGGTATTGGAAGAATTAACTATAGGTAAAAGGACAGCTAAGCGAAGGAAAATAAGACAATTATTAGCACTAGAAAAAAAAATTTACAAGAAAGTTAGTTTAATCATTATAAACATTTGGCTCATATTTACCCAATAATACTGAAGAACAATTTAGCAGAAAGTTATCATCTCCCCATATTTGGATGATGGATTGAGGTAAAGGGGGTGTTAGAGAACTACATAATTATATATCAAAATGGCTAATAAATAGATGATGTCACTTAGAAAGAACTGGTTCTGTTGTGAAACTAACTTAATCAGAGCTAATTTTGGATTTTGGAGCTTGTTATCTTATATAAACTATTTCCCCCAAGTGTTTCCAAAACACGTTTTAGAAAGGTTTATATTTTCCGTCTAGATAGTCTAGTAAATTCATGCTTTGGTGCACAGTTTCTGTTCCCAGCACATGGCAATGAGATGCCAAAAAGATTTTTTAAAAAACCACACATAACGAGAGTAGCATTTCCATGGTCCAGAAATATAACAGAAAAGCAGAATGGTAGGCAGAGGTGAAGCAAGAGACCTCTTGGAATCTGGGTCTGATAGCAGACAGTTGAACTTCTGCAAAGGAAGGGAGACTTGAAGTACTTTCTGGTTCTCCATCTCCACTTGAGATGCACTAGGATAGGCTCATAGCTTACAGCTAGGGCTGATACGGGACTTCCTCCCCCTGACTAATGAAAGAAGACTTAAAACCTTTCTGTCACTCACTGCCTAGGGCCATAACTCACAATTACCTGTGGGCCAAGCCAGTGGAAGAATTCAGGCATAGCTGGCTAACTAGGAGCTTAACCAAATTACCAAATAGCTTGGGGCCCAGGTCTGTGGTAACTCTATCTCACTGCAAAGGGCTCAGGCCCTGAATTACATTTTAAACCTGATTCTAGAGTTGTAGTCTAGGGTCTGGAGAAAGAGATAGGTAATCATTGAGAGAGAGAGAGAGAGAGAGAGAGAGAGAGATGAAACAAAATCTCCTTCTCCAAATGAGCTTGTTAATCAAGATATAAAAACAAGTTAGGAAATCCAATGCAAGGAACATGGCCAAAAATAACAATTAAATCAATATTTAAGTTCTTTCCACCTAAAATAATTTCTAGGGAAGCCTGACAAATACTTTAAAAAGGGGGCATCTGGGTGGCTCAGTTGGTTAAGCCTTCGGCTCAGGTCATGATCCCAGGGTCCTGGGATCAAGCCCAGAATCGGGTTCCCTGCTCAGCAGGGAGCCTGCTTCTCCCTCTCCTCCCCACTCATGCTCTCTTTTGGTATCTCTGTCTCTCTCTCACTCTCAAATAAATAAATAAAATCTTAAACCAAAAAAAGACTTTAAACACATAGGTTTTATTTCCAGGAAGATACTGTAGACATCCCTTTCCCTATTTCTCCAGGTAAGTAGAACTAAAAACCCAGAACATTACAGATAAAACAAATATAGCAACACTTTGAAAAGTGGAGGAAAGAAGGCAGACTGAATAGGGACCTCGGAACTTGAGGTTTTCTTTTTGCATCAGCCTGGATGCCTGGAAATGCCAATAGGCACAGACAAAAAAGCCTACGAAAAGCCTTCTCTCTCTAGCCAAAAGACCAGGAAGAGGGCAAACTAGCAACATAAAGAACTTTTAGATGCTAACTACCTACTATAGCCAAACATCACAGAAAAAAACTGTGGCTTCACCCCCACCCTCACCAGCAAAGGCAGGGTGAAGAGCTTAGACTTCCACCTTTACCAGACTGTAACAAGGTACCATAATGCACCCCCCAACCCTTTTAGGGTGGTGTCAGAAGTGGAGAGCTAAGAATGGAGGAAATGACTGTTATAAGAGCTGAAAATACCTACATTGGAGGAAGATATGAGTCCTAAATTTAAAAGAATGCCCCAAGTGCTAAGGAGAAAAAATGGAAGTAAATCCATACCTACGCATATTGTAATGAAACTACAGAACATGAAGGGTAATATACAAAAGGTCTTAAGAGCTGCCAGAGAGAAGTCGGAGAACAGACCATTGTAGGTGAGACACCCAGCACATCTGTTCATAATTGAATATAGATGCCAGAAGACAATGAATTAATAGCGTCAAAGTGCTAATGGTAAATGTCAACGTAGGGCTTTATACCCAGTTAACTATCATTCAAAAGCAAAAGCAAAATAAGACATTTTCGGTTACACAAAGACTAAGTGAATTTACCCCCTACCAAAGACCCTCACTAAAGTAACAAGGAGTGAGGGGCTTCTACATGCAGAAATGTAAACCCTGAAGAAAATGTGGGGTATAAGAAACAAATAAAATGCATAACTCAACATAACTAACAAGCAACAAGTTAATTTTTTGGAAACAGATAAAAGTAAAAGTATAAACAATAATAAAAAAGAGGGGGTGGAATTTGCTATGGGTATTTAAGGCATTGAAGTTCTTGATGTGTTTTGGGAAAAGGTGGGACTACCAAATAACCTTAAAGTTGTTAGAAAAATAGAGAATTGCTATGTATGTTCACATGTATGAATAGCCCCTGAAATAATATAAATGCAAACCATATCTTTTTAAAAAAAGAACAGATTTTAAAAAGTCTTTAATCCTACGAAAGAGAAAAGGAAAACAAAACTAGGAGCAAAGGAAAAAGAAAAACAAGAGAAGAAAGAGAAGACAATATCAATTTAAGTTGTTCATAAAAATAAATGCAAAAAGATTGATATACTTATTCAATATGAACTTTGTGAGACTAGATAAGAAATAAAATATACCTATATGCTGCTCAAAAGAGAATACATAAAGTAACAAAATATTTTAAAATAAAGGGATTTTTTAAAGAAGAAACACCAATTTACAAAACAAACAGCCATATTGTATTAAAAAATAAAATAGAATTTAAGAAAAAATGTATTAAAAGAGAAAAAAGATATTAAAATGAAATGGGTAAGGAAGAAGTAATTAGTAACACTATTAAAGGGTTTCGATATTGGTAAAATGTGTTGACTAGCAGTTGAGTGTATCAAGAATCTCGAGGATTTCTATATATTTTAAGTATTTTATTAACAAATGAAAAGAATTTCTAAGAGAAAGAAAATTGATATCCAGACTAAGAAGCACAATATTGAAAAAGAGTTAGTGCAGTGAGTAATTTACAAAGGGCTAAGAGCATGGGGTTTTTTTTAATGTTTTTTTTTTTATTATATTATGTTAGTCACCATACAGTACATCCCCGGTTTCCGATGTAAAGTTCGATGATTCATTAGTTGTGTATAACACCCAGTGCACCATGCAATACGTGCCCTCCTTACTACCCATCACCGGTCTATCCCATTCCCCCACCCCCCTCCCCTCTGAAGTCCTCAGTTTGTTTCTCATAGTCCATAGTCTCTCATGTTTCATTCCCCCTTCTGTTTACCCCCCCTTTCTTTATCCCTTTCTTCCCCTACCGATCATCCTAGTTCTTATGTTCCATAGATGAGAGAAATCATATGATAGTTGTCTTTCTCTGCTTGACTTATTTCACTTAGCATTATCTCCTCCAGTGCTGTCCATGTTGTAGCAAATGTTGAGAACTCGTTCTTTCTGATAGCTGAGTAATATTCCATTGTATATATGGACCACAACTTCTTAATCCAGTCATCTGTTGAAGGGCATCTCGGTTCCTTCCACGATTTAGCTATTGTGGACAATGCTGCTATGAACATCGGGGTGCATATGGCCCTTCTCTTCACTACGTCTGTATCTTTGGGGTAAATACCCAGTAGTGCAATGGCTGGGTCATAGGGTAGCTCAATTTTAAACTTTTTAAGGGACCTCCACACTGTTTTCCAGAGTGGCTGTACCAACTTGCATTCCCACCAACAATGTAGGAGGGATCCCCTTTCTCCACATCCTCTCCAACAATTGTTGTTTCTTGCCTTGTCTATTTTTGCCATTCTAACTGGCGTAAGGTGGTATCTCAGTGTGGTTTTGATTTGAATTTCCCTGATGGCTAATGATTTTGAACATTTTTTCATGTGTCTGTTAGCCATTTGTATGTCTTCATTGGAAAAGTGTCTGTTCATATCTTCTGCCCATTTTTTGATTTGTTTATTTGTTTCTCGTGTATTGAGTTTGAGAAGTTCTTTGTAGATCTTGGATACCAGTCTTTTATCTGTAGTGTCATTTGCAAAAATGTTGCTTTGGCCGATGTCGTAGAGGTTGCTGCCTATGTTCTCCTCTAGGATTTTGATGGATTCCTGTCTCACATCGAGGTCTTTCATCCATTTGGAGTTTATCTTTGTGTATGGTGTGAGAGAGTGGTCAAGTTTCATTCTTTTGCATGTAGCTGTCCAATTTTCCCAGCACCATTTATGGAAGAGACTGTCTTTTTTCCACCGGATGTTTTTTCCTGCTTTATCAAAGATTAGTTGCCCAAAGAGCCGAGGGTCCATTTCTGGGTTCTCTATTCTGTTCCATTGGTCTATGTGTCTGTTTTTGTGCCAGTACCATGCTGTCTTTGTGATCACAGGTTTGCAGTACAGCTTGAAATCTGGCATTGTGATGCCCCCAGCTTTGTTTTTCCTTTTCAACAGTTCCTTGGAGATTCGGGGCCCTTTCTGTTTCCATACAAATTTAAGGACTATTTGTTCCAGTTCTTTGAAAAATGTCCTCGGTATTTTGATCGGGATAGCATTGAAAGTGTAGATTGCTCTGGGTAGCATGGACATTTTAACTATGTTAATTCTTCCAATCCATGAGCATGGAATATCTTTCCATCTTTTTATGTCTTCCTCAATGTCTTTCAAGAGTGATTTATAGTTTCTAGAATATAGGTCCTTTACGTCTCTGGTTAAGTTAATTCCAAGGTAACGTATGGTTTTTGGTGCTATTGTAAATGGGATGGATTCCCTAATTTCTCTTTCTTCAGTCTCATTATTCGTGTATAGAAATGCAACTGATTTCTGAGCATTGATTTTGTATCCTGCCACATTACTGAATTGCTCTATACTTCTTATAGTTTGGGAGTGGATTCTTTTGGGTTATCCATATACAGTATCATGTCATCTGCATGTTTTTATCTATTTTACAATTTCCTGGTTATCAAAAACAAGGTGATCAGGCTTGATAGTAGTGATGCATTTAGATTTATTAAGTTCTTATTCTCAATTTTTATTGTCTGCAGAGAAATACAAACCACTTACAAAAGCAATTCAATTTTTTTAAAGCTCCAAATAAAATACCAAAATGTGTGAATATTAGAATGTGGGAATCTATTAAAAAGGCTTCTCACTATGTAATTGATAAGGAAATATTTACCTTGTACAAATATTAAAAGTTTTGATGTAGATATAATTAGTTTCACCTGGGAGTTGGATATATCGAGAAGCATATTTTCAGGGATAAATTTCAGAAAATATATGGCAATTGACTCTATGGGGATGGATAATTACATTAGTAGTTTTTTTAAGAATGCTGATACTCCTGTCATATCTGTGTTCATTTCCCCCAGTCTATAGTTATATGTCCTGAAAATAGCCAAAGAGAGCTGTTCTTCTTGAATTCTGCATCACAATGTTTTTATAACTTGTCATTTTCATATCCAAAGCCTCACACATTATTAGCCTTTACATGTTGATTTGTTGCAGGTTTGATTGCTTTACAAAGCTCCTGTCCTTGTGAGCACAGCCTTAGAAATAGATACTATCAGTCTAAATGTCCTACTGATAGCAGGATGGCTGCATCAATTGAGGCAGTGTCAACTCGAATATCTAACCTAGTAACCCACAGAATTAGCAAACACAGAACCACACTGATAGGATAATATGGAATGAAAAACATTTGGGCAGAATTCTATACACTCTGTCAGCATGCAAAATACAACGCTTATATTAAAAGAGAATAATAAATAAAGAGCTGTTGCAATTGGGCAGCAAGATAAGTGATTTTCTCCTCTTTTCCAAAATTTTTCATATCAATATTATTTTATAATTAAATTATTTTACTTTACAAATCCAATGTGATTATATTTTAAAATAATTAAAGTAATTTGAATAAGAGTGGAAAAAGACAAACTTTTGGAAGCTGAAAATATATTAAAGAAAGGAGAATGAATGCAACCTTAAAAAGGAGGTTCACAATGGCACATTCAGCAGTAAAAAGAGCAGGGGATTCAGGCCAAGGAACAAATCAAATACCAATGCCCAGAAGAAAAACAACACTTGAGAGTTAAGCACTTCAGATTTTTTATTAGCTCTTAGTAAATAAAGTAAGATTAAAGGAAAGCATTGGAGACAGCCAAGAGATCTTCACCCTTCAACCTCCTCTTGTCTTGGTGGTAAGCACGAAGGAATTAAATAAAGACCATATGTTCTATTATTTTACCTGGTCAACAGGCTGTAAGGCTTTGAAGGAAAAGAAAACGAAGACAAGTTCCCAAAGCATTCAGGTGTATAGCTCAGCTTGGAAAGCTGAACTTTGCCTTCATTTGAAGTGGTCACTGAATGCAACTAAGAGTAGCCAGTGCTAGAACAGAATTGTGCACAGCTTGATTTCTCACAGGGCTTAAGAATTCTAGTCGTGACTGCCTGTAGCACTGACTTGGCCTTTTTCTCTCTTCAAAGCATTTTATGCATTCCTACTTTTTACTTAAGCAAACCTCCATTCTGCCCCAGAAGTTTGATTCATATATGGAGGAGACTGAGACAAATGAATGTGCATGTTTCCTAAATTTGAAATGGAAGTGGAATCCGAACAGAATTTTCTAAGTCGCATCCCTCCTAAAGCTTGAGTTTATAAACGTAACTTGTTTTTTATAAGTCCTGATCTAGTTTAAAATAAAAATCTAGGCAAAATATAAGTGAAAAATGAGTGCCCAGTCAAGAATGTTGTGTAGACTCTGACTTTCTGTATACCACCCATCTTCCCAGCCCAAGCATAGACAGGGCTATTTCAGCAATAGGAGTCACTGACACCCATCCCCTGCCCTGCACAGAGCACCAGGAAATGGGACATCCATCTGGTTCTAGTCCTGAATATTAGCTTCCTAACTTTTTCTTCTAAGCAGGGATCTAAGAGTAGATAATGTCACTCAACTTGAGTGCATAGCCACATCACTTTCATTATTTAACATGGAGTCCACCCAGACTCCATGAGAAGAAGCAATACATCAGTAGCACCCAGTTAAAAGTAATTTTTAATATTCTTTCCCTTCATGACATCAAACCTAACCTTGTGATCAAGACTTTGCCAAGGTAGAACTAACCAGGTGATCTTCTGCTCCACCCCCAATTACTGTTTTCCTCATTATTGTGTGAATTTCTTTTTATAATGTCATTGACATAAGGTAGGGTCTTAGTTCCTGGGCAACCAGGAGTGGAAAATGTGCAGAGAAGTTGTGGCATAAACCTTTAGAATCTCTCGTCAGTTTCCCACAATTCTCTTGATTCCTCAGATTCTTGTGGTTAAAAGAATGCCAACTGTGTCAGAACTTTGCTGCTTTCTCTTCCTGCATTGTCTGCCTCCTGCTTGTGGGTTTGGCTGACCTACACATTGTCTATTGAATTTACTAATTTAACTCCTACTTGCTGATCTTGAGGCTTTTCCCCTAATCCTGCAAAATTGAGGCCCCCTTGATTTATCATTTCCTTTCTACAAAATTTTTTAATAAAGACTGGCATTATTTAAATCTGGACTGAGGTTTGCAATTGTAAGGACACTTAAATGTATTCTTTTCCTCTGGTTCATTACTACAGATTTGGGAATAGTGTTGGTAAGAATTTATTCTAAAACTGCCAACTTTCTTGGTTTTGATAAGCAATTTTCTTGGTTTCAATAGATAATTAGAGGATTTCAAAAAGCAAGATAGTTCTGATCTAGAATGAGGTTGATATTTGTCATGAACTGTTTATCTTCTCTGTCTCCTCAAGGATGTCCTTGGAATTTTTAGTACTTAACACAGAAAAGCAGTAAAATTGCCTTTGACAATTCTGATCATGTCCAAGAAAATCCAAAACAAAAAGTGCCACCCAAATTTGCCTGTCAGATAGTTCAGCATTTCAAAGGAGGTCTCTTCTAAGAAAAGCAGCTAGAGCCAAAGAAAACTCAACACTATTATGTCATAAATTCATCATTGCTAAGTTTTTTGGCTGGGAACCATGGCCTTCGTGGTCTAGGGAAATATTCTTTAGAGTCTTTAAGTTCTATGAATTTTTTAATTTAGGTGTTTTTATGTCAATGATAATCTAAAAACAATATAAACATATTCTGAATCACATGTACAATAATATAACAAGAAATCAGTCCACAATTATACCAAATCTCTGAAACCAGATGTGTTTTAGAATTCACAGTTTTTCAGGTTTTAGGAAGATTACATGGTGCATATACTGTGTATTATGTAATACCTATAGTGGAGGCTGGGGAAACCCCAGGAAATCAATCAGACGAATATTTCTGTGGTGAAGAATGTAAACATTTCTGTAGTGAAACTATGATAAACGTAGACTATGAATAGACCACATTCTGATCCATAAAATAAGCCTTGACAGATTTAAAGTAATTAAAAATATTAAAATGATGTGTCTGACTAAAAAGTAATTAGACTAGAAATCAAGAATAAGAAGTTATCTGGAAAATCGCTCAAATATTTAGAAATGAAATAACACACTTCTAAATAACCCATTAGAAAAAGAGAAAGTCACAAGGAGGTTAGAACATATTTTAATGAATTAAATTAGACAACATATAAATTGTGTGAATGCAGCTAAAACAACACTAAGAGGAAAATGTATAGCATTAAATGTTTCAAAACTAAGGTCTCAAACCAATTTCCTAAACTACCTAGGTAAATTAGAAAAAAGAAAATTTAACTAAAAGCAATAAATAAAAGATTAAGCAATAAAGATAAGGTCAGAAATCAATGGAATTGAAAACAGAGAAAAGAGAAAATCAATAAAAGCAAAATCTGTTTCTTTGAAAAAAATCAATGAAGTTGATAAAAAAATTTTAGCTGAACTGCTAAGGAAAAAAGAGAGAACTCACAAATTAATAGTATTAGTGATGAAAGAGGAAACATCACTAAAGATCCTAAGGACATTAAAGGAAATAAGGGACTACTTTGAACAATTTTATGCTAATAGATTTGATAACTTAGATGCAATGGAAAAAATTGCTCAAATGTTATAAACCTACCACTCAAGGTCACTCAAGAAGAAAGAGGTAACCTGAATAATCCTACACCAAATAATGAAATTAAATTTGTAGTTAAACATCTTCCAACAAAGAAAACCCTGGACTCTGATAACTTCACTGGCAAATTTTACCTAATGACAAAGAAAAAGATAACACAATTTTATATAAACTTCCTAAAAATAGAGGAACATGAAACACATTCCTGCTCAAATTATGAGGCCAGCATTACCCTGATACCAAGACCAGACAAAGACATTTAAAGGAGAGAAAATTATAGACCAATATCCCTCAAGAGCATAAACACAAAAATTCTTAACAAAATATTAGCAAGTTAAATGTAGGAATTAAATTATATTATGACCAAATGGAACTTATCCTAGTAACGCAAGTTTGGTTCAGCATTAAAACATCATTGAAATTCACCATGATCATCTCGATAGATACAGAAAAATCACTTAACAAAGTTCAACATGTATTCATCAGGCAAACTGTCTTCATTCTGATGAAGGATGTCAACAAAAACAGCTATAACCAACCTCATACTTTCCTATTCAAGATTGAATATTTTCTTTCCAAGATTAAGAATAAGGCAAGGATTTTTATTTTCACCACTTCCAGTCAACATCATACTGGGAGATTCTAGCCGGTGAAATAACGGCAATTTTTTTTTTAAAGCACAGATTGGAAAGGAGTAAGTAAAACTTGTCTTTTTCTTCAGCAATGTGATTGACTATGTAGAAAATCCCGAAGATTTTACAAAAAAACCTCTTAGAACTAATAAGTGAGTTTAGCAAGTTTTTAGGATGCCAGATGAATTGCTGGTTGGAATATAAAATGGTTACTACCTCCAGGATAAATTAAAGTTAACCATACACTTATATTTTGATTCAACAGTTCCACTCCATACTTACCCAAGAGAAATGAAGACATTGAAGACATTTCTCTTTATTTGTCCACACAAAAAATTGAATGTGAATGTATTTACCAGTTTTATTCTTTTCCTACAAGATTTTATTTAAATTCCAGTTGGTTAACATACAGTGTAATAATTGTTTCAGGTGTAGAATTCAGTGATTCATCACTTACATACAACACCCAGTGCTCATCAAAACAAGTGCCTTCCTTAATCCCCATCACTCATTTACCTCATCCCCTCACCCACCTTCCCTCCAGTAACCCTCAGTTTGTTCTCTATAGTTAAGAGTCTATTTTATGGTTTGTCTCTCTTTTTCTTTTCCCCCTATGTTTATCTGTTTTGTTTCTTAAATTCCACGTATGAATGAAATCAGATGGTATTCATCTTTTTCTGACTTATTTTGCTCAGCATATCTAGCTCCATCCATGTCATTGCAAATGGCAAGATTTCATTTTTTATGGCTGAGTAATATTCCATATACGTAATGGAATGTGTGTGTGTGTATTCCACAATATTGTTTTAATTCTTAATTTTGAAACCAACTGCCATGTTCACCAGTTGGTGAATGGATAAAGAAGTGGTGGTACATCTATAAAATAGAATACTACTCAGCAATAAAAAAAGAAGAAGCTATTGATACAATCCAGATGAATCTCAAAAGCATTATACTGAGTGAAAGAAGGCAGTCTCAAATGGCTACACACTATATGATTTGACCTTCATAGTCTAGCACTTTCTAAAGTAAGTGCCTTCCTATTCTGGATCACACAAGGGTGATATTTTTTGATGAACTTGTTTGTTAAAGGTAGAGAAAGCTGAAATGCGGAGTGCTTCGGGGAAAGTGTGAACAAGATCAGAGAGCTTATTCTCCAGTTATGAAAGGATGACTGTGTCAAGACTCAGAGCACAGTGAGACGTTAAACAGAAAGCCCTTGACATCCTGCCACAGGGGCATTCCAACCAGTTAGAACAAAATGTTTAAAAACATGGTATTTGCACAGATCAGGCAGTAAACCAGCTTTTGTGAAAGAAAATTCAAAATATACAACTTGGTTGGATTGTTTAGATATGTGGCTGTGTTATGCCTTTTTCATCTTTAATTTTTAAATATCTCCCATTTGAAAGAACACCTTCCCTTGGTCCTATTTTTCCCTCCAATTCCCATCACCATATCGTTGCTGCTTTATACACATCATCTCCATTTCACCCTCTCCAAATCTCTTATGCACCCATTCTAATCACTCCACTGAAATACCTCTTGTCAAAGTCATGAATGATCTACATGTTTTCAAATCCAGTGGTCAGTTCTCTGTTCTTAATCTATCTCAAAACACCATTCAGTGTAGTCACTTACTCCTTCAGCTTCTAGGACACCACACTTTCCTGGTTTTTCTTCTCACTGCCTGATTGTTCTCAGCTTCCCTCCTAGATATCTAAGTATTGGGGTGCTCAAGGACTAAGCCCAGCCACTGTCCCTCTTCTCTCCCCAGGTGGCCTCACGCAGTACCATAACCGTAAATACCATCTATACACCACTGGTTCCCTGAAGCAAATATAGCAAGTTTACTTATTCAACACTCATTCCAAACTCCTCTAGCTTTCCTTCTAACACTCGAGAGGTTGTAAAACTAAAATGGCATGTTTTTCTTATAGCTGGAGTAGAGACGTATGGCTGAATTTCTTCAACTCATGTGCATCGGTGCAAAATCTGGGTGCACATGATTAGGAGAGAGAGGGTCACATTTCATGACTAAGGCATATCTGCTTTGTCTGAAGGAAGTCAGATAGATTTCCAATGTCCAGTCCCTAATGGCACAGTGGGTAGTACCAACAATGGTGTTTCTATTAGAACTTTCCAATGGTGTGGTTGGATGTTTGCCGTGGCTGCATCATGTTTGGCCGTGTAACATCCAGGTCTTGTTCTATCTATTCTTGGAACCATGTAATACTCCATTTCTTTTTCTTTTTCACTTTATTGAATTTTCTTTATTTGATCAGCCTATACAATTCTACATAAATTAAAAATATGTCATTTAGCACATATTTTAGATTTTATTTTTTTAAGTAATCTCTATACCTACATGGGGCTCGAACTTACAACCTTGAGATCAAGACTCGCATGCTCTACTGACTGAGCCAGTCAGGCGCCCCCTTATTCAGCACAGTTTTATACTTTGACTTAGCCTAAATGCATAATATAGAAGAAAAGTAGGAACAGTACAACTGTTTTTCCCCCCACATTTACTGATTAAGGGTTATTGTAGTCTTACATTTTTATTTTTTTAAAGATTTATTTATTTATTTATTCGACAGAGATAGAGACAGCCAGCGAGAGAGGGAACACAAGCAGGGGGAGTGGGAGAGGAAGAAGCAGGCTCATAGCGGAGGAGCCTGATGTGGGGCTCGATCCCAGAACGCCGGGATCACGCCCTGAGTCGAAGGCAGACGCTTAACCGCTGTGCCACCCAGGCGCCCCTGTAGTCTTACATTTTTAATATGGAACATCTACATCAGAGCCAACTTTTACTCCTCTTATGTTATAATTCCAGTTACAGCTGAACATGTTACTTTTTATCTTAGTTGTTATGATTTTTATTTTTCTTATTTTTTGAGTGAGTTGACATACAATGTTACATTACTTTCAGGTGTACAACACAGTGATTCAACATCTCTATATATTATGCTATGCTTACAGCAAGTGTAACTACCATCTGTCATCATACGATGCTATTATAATATCATTGACTATATTCCTTATGCTGTACCTTTTATTCCTGTGGCTTATTCATTCTGTAACTGGAAGACTATATCTCTCACTTCCCTTCACCCATTTTGCCCATCCCTCCACCCCTTTCCCCTTTTGCAACCATCAGTTTATTCTATTTATAGGTCTGATTCTGCTCTTTGTTTCTTTACTTATTCATTTTTTTTGTTTTGTTTTTGAGATTCTACATATGGGCGAAATCATATGGTGTTTGTCTTTCTTGGTCTGACTTATTTCACTTAGCATAATACCCTCTAGGCCCATCCAGGTTGTCACAAGCAGAAAAATCTCATCCTTTTATGGCTGAGTAATATTCCATTGTATATATACACTACACCTTCTTTATCCATTCATCAATCGGTGGACACTTAGGTTGCTTCCATTTCTTGGCTATTGCTAAGTAATGCTGTAATAAACGTGAGAGTGCATGTAACATCCCATTTCTATTTAAACTGGCTAGAGGGGATTCTATTGTCTGCAGTTAAGAAACCCGTGCAATACTACCCCCAAGTTGTTATTTCCAGCCAAGCACCTAACTTTAGATAATGTATTTCCAAATGGCTACTTGATATCTTTGCTTGGATATCTAAAGAGTTCCTTAATGTTAACACGGTAACAAATGAATTTTTGATATCCTCTCAAATTAGCTACTTCCCTAAGTTCTTCAACTCAGTAATTCATGCCATAAATCTTGGGGTCTTTTTTGAGTCATTTTTTATACTGAATTCATCTATGAATTCTGTTGACTCAGTCTTTGCAGTGTTTCCCTAATCTGACCACTTCTCATCATTCCCACCCCTAACACTGGGGTTTGATGTAACAGATTCCTAAATAATATCCCTGCTTCTACCCTAGCCCCACCACAGTCTGTTCGCACAAAGGTAAAGGGATCCTATAAGTCCTCTTTTGTCTGTATTGTGTTGCTTTTCTCGTCATTGTTTTCCACGTGATCTTATTCACAAAGTCCATCATCTGACTCCCTTATTTGGTTGCTCTTAAATTACTGCTGAATTTAATGTAAGAGTAAAAAATTCATAAGAATATTGCTTTTGAAAGAGGAGAATTACATGAAGAATGATGATCCCAGTATGTCCTAACATCTTTGACTCATCTCAAAACTTCTATTTGTATTTAATGGAGAAACCATACTTTCAGATCCCTACACTCTGAACTTCAGAATCCTTTGACTTTCATTTCCTTTGTAGTGATCACTTCCTCTTCCAAACTTTTATTTTTTTTTCCTTGAAATCGTTCTCCTTTCTGTTCATTCATTCCTCATTTACATTGCCATTATTCTACCAATGTACTTTATTGATCTATATGAAGAATAGAAAATAATTTCATTACTCTCTCTATGGCTTCAGGCTTTCCCTTCTCCAGTTTTTCCAGCACAATGTCACATGGATGATATTTATAAATAATTGTTTTGGTCATGTCATTCTAGTACTAAAAAACAAAAATTGTCTCCAAGCTGTAGTTGGGATGTCAAGGTACTCCACAGTAATTGACCCAACCATCCATCCAGGCAGTCAACCACGCATCTGTCTTAGGGGGGTGCCAGTCACTAGGAGTAAGAAAGTTATGAGCTGTACCTAGATAGCATCTGTAAACCAGGAAGTAGATAATGAATGGCACCAACTCAGTACCACAAAAGAGCTCAAAAGAGAGCAGGATCATCCTTTGGTGTGACCACTGAGGTCACACAGATGCTCTGGTTTGGGGATTTGAGGGTTATGAGCCAAGGCAAGATGTGAATTCACAGAATGGGACCTAGCCTATACTGACCGTGGTTCAGGACTCTTGCTATGGTGATGTCAGGAATAAGGTTAGACTGTGGGCTTCCTAGGCTAATCCATAAATTCTGTGAGGACAAGCATCATGCAAAGATCTTGTCTAGTACCACCTTGTGTCCAGCACCACTCCTTACACAGTAGCTGACTGTGGAATGCATTAATAAATAAATTATTTATTTTTATGTTTTTAAAAGATCTTATTTATTTGAGAGAGAGAGAGACCATGAGTGTAGCGAGGAGCAGAGGGAGAGGGAGAGGGAGAGAATTCTTAAGCAGACTCCCCGCTGAACGTGAAGCCTGATGTGGGGCTCGATCCCAGGACCCGAGATTATGACCTGAGCCAAGATCAAGAGTTGGACACTCAACCAACTGAGCCACTTGGGTGCCCCTAAGTAATTTAAAAGACAGAAAATGAATACCTGTCTTGCTAGTTATAAAACCATGGTTCTCAACAGGGGGTGATTTTGTCCCCTAAGGGACATTTAGCAATGTCTGGAGACATTTGTGGTTGTCACAAGTGGGGTGGGGTAGCTACTAGCATCTAGTGGGTGGAGGCCAGCATCCCACAATGCATAGGACAGCCTCCTCTACAAAGAATTATCTGACCCCAAATGTTCACAGTGCCAGGAAGGTTGAAAAACCATAGTTATAAAACATCACTTCAAGTATCTTTGTGTCTTTTATCTGGAAGTAAAGAAAAAAGTTTCTAATAGGTAGAAGAAAGCAATGACTTTGCCAACATTTTTACTCTAAGGAATTTGAAAAGTAACAAGATACCCCATTGGCTCTGGTGAATGGGCTCATTACACTAATGAAAAACCTGGCATTGTCCTTCCACTGGTAAAGGTCTAAAAAGACATTCTAAGTTCCAAAAGGAGAACTTGGCAGAAACCAAATATAATTGTGAAAAGACACAATGCCCTGGGAGAAACCTGCCTTAAGCACAGCCAACTACGTAGAAACTTAGATCTTCAGGTTCTAATGGTGACTAATTGAATCCATGAGAGGCTGTGTGTGTAGGAGTCTCGAGTCTCCTAGTGCTTAAAATGCCATGTCTTCTAGAGTTGCCTTGAAAATGAAACTATAGAATTCTTTGAAGCTGGAAGTAATGCAGTGGGCTAACTTTATGGAATTGAAAAGTGAGCAAAAATGTTAATGTTTACTTTTTAGCTACACGAAAGGCAAATACGTGGACTGCTAAATTTTAAGCACCATGGTTCGGTAAGAGAGATGAATATTCTTCATGATGAAAACTCCTTTTTGCCCTCATGAAGGGGGCATTACCCATGATGATGACTCAGTGTTCTTAAATATTCTGGCAATTGATGGAATACATTTCAGTGTAATACGCCCTCCTTTTAGGACTGTTTTCCAAGTTTTCTTTGCGTCAACTTACACCCCCAGAAATAAAACACATACCTTGGCTGAGATCACCCAATCAAGGCAAAATAAAAAACAAAAAACCAAACCAAAACCCCCAAGCACGTTTAAAAGGTCTGTTAGGGATACTAAAAGCAAGAGTTGTAGAGCAGATTGAACTCTTCGAAACCTACACATTTTTTAACACAGATTTAAAAGTGCACCTTTGTTCCTGCCACACAAAAGAAAAGTAAACCTTTGTTTAATGGTTAACAATTTTTGGCAGCTACTACCTTTTAAACTACTCCAGGGCCAAGATGACTATCTGGAGAGGCGAATTACAGATCACTTAGGCAGGAGATTATGCCATGTTGACCCACTCTGAAGTTTGATTTTAAACAGTGATTATATTCTTGTTGTGCAGGCTACATTTACTTGAGCCTTGTTATCTGGACTAAATGGCAATAGAGCAAGCAAATACATTTGTGCAAATGTTGAAAAAGAGCTCAGGGGCTGTAGGGAGCCATATAACACAGCACGATGGTTCGGATTGAAGAAAAGTCTGGTAACAACCAAGAATTTACACTGAGATATTAATTTAAAAATTAGAACAGAACACACCAACTTGCTTATCTTTAAATCTACATAGTAATCTCTGGAGGTTTTTATGACTCAACCGTGAACTGAAATGGAGCTAATTCAAAATAAAGTCTTATCTGTTTCTAAATAAAGTAGAAGTTAAACTGGCATGGCAAAAATTCCTTATTTGGGTTTTATTCCAAAACAAAAGCAAAATTGCATTTGGCTGAAGTCCCTAATGCAAAACACACCCACACAGACGCTTTTTAATGGGACATTTTCTTAATTCTTAATCGTGTTGAGGGCCTACTATGAACAACCCTTGTTTGCAACAATGCCAGGTAAGAGAGGCATGTCCTTCTGTTAGTGGCCAAATAAAGAACCCCTTCCTGTGCCCTCGCCTCTGGATCTGTCCTCTCCACCCTACCCTGGGCTGGAAGTGCCAACCCATGTATTCACGGCCAACAGAATCAATCGGCCACACTGTTTAATAGCAGCAGCCATCTTGTAAGTGTTTTGATCTGTGGGTTAAATGATATGCCAATTCTGCACTCTTAATATCTGCCTTATACTCTCCAATTGCTGCTGTATAATAAAAATATAATTTTGAAATAGCTAAACTATAACTTGGGTAAAATCTGAACTAAGCTTAAACTATTTCTGAAAATTGAGTGGAACCTCAATCATTTGGAGGTAGGACCTCAAATTTTTTTAGCTTCCACCTCACATCATAAGCAAATTAAATTTAAACAAAGCAACTTTTAAAAAGACACTTCTGAGGCAATTGGGGATATTTGAGCATAGGCTAAATATTAGAGGAAATTAAGGAATTATCATTAATGTTGTTACTTGTGATTACATTTTTTTATTTTTAAAGTTATTCAAGGGATTCATATTGAAATACTTAGTAGTGAAATGAGATGAAGTATGAGATTTGCTTAAAAGGACTCCAGAAAAAACAAACCAGAAAATGGTGGTGGTGCTGGATGAAACAAATTGGCAAAATGTCGATCATCATAGAAGCTGGGTGAACGGTTTATGCAGATTTATTATACCATTCTCTCTACTTCTGTGCAAGTTTTTTTAAATGCTAGAAAAAAAACAATAATGGGAGCTCCTGGGTGGCTCAGTTGGTTAAGCATCTACCTTCGGCTCAGGTCCTGATCCCAGGGTGCTGGGATCAAGCCCCACGTTGGGCTCCCTGCTCAGCAGGGAGCTGTTTCTCCCTCTCCCTCTGCCCCTCCTTATCCTCCCCCACCCCACCGCTCGCTCATGCTCTCTCTCTCTCAAATAAATAAATAATATCTGTTTAAAAAAACAATAACAAGTTACTTGCCAGATAAAAAGCAATATAAGAAAACCTACCTAGGGTAATTTAGAACATCAAAACTTAAAGGGATCACAGTGAGATATCACTGTACATGTGTCAGAATGGTTAAAAATGAAAGAAACAAATAATATCTAGTGATATCAAGTGTTGGCAAGGATGTAGAGCCATGGGAACTGACACATTGCTGGTAGAAATGCAAAATGGTCAGGTCTCCTTGAAAAGAGTTTAGCAGTTTCTTGTAAAGTTAAACATAGAATTATATGACGCAGCAGTCCTACTCCCAGGTATTTACCCAGGAGAAATTAAAATTTATATTCACTCTAAAATCAGTATGTGAACATTTGTAGTGGCTTTATTCATAATTACCCAAAACTAGAAATAACCCAAACATCCTACAAGTGGTAAATGAATAAACAGTGGTATCTTCAGACAGTAAAACACTATTCAGGAACAAAGGGAACAAACTACTGATACGTTTGCTGTCTTTGGCACAGTGGTAGCCACCTTTCTGCATCTTGCTTTTCTTTGCTTCTAAGTTGACCATATCAAAGGAACATGTTTACACAGAAACATGTACGCGAATGCTCATTGCAGAATTATTCCATAATAACCAAACGGGGCAAACAACTCAAATGTCCATCAACTAATGAATAGATGGACAAACTATGGTTTATCCATACAATGGAATATGATTCAGCTAAAGAGGAATGAAGTGAATCATGCTACAATGTCGATGAACCTCAAAAACATTACGCTAAGTGAAAGGAGTTAATCGTAAAAGACCATATTGTATGATCCCGTTTATTTGAAATGTCCAGAATAGGCAAATCCATAGAGATTGCTAGGACTGCGAGGGGGAGGGGATGGCGAGTGACTGCTAGTGGGTACAGAATTTCTTACTGGGGTGATAAAAGTGTTCTGGAATTAGATAGTGGTGATGATTGCACAACGCTGTAAATATATTAAAAACCACTGAATTATTCACTTTAAAATGATGAATTTTATGTTAGGAGCAGTAGTCTTTTGGCATTTTTCACGAAAACATAAAATTATTGGTTATCTTTTATGGGTACAGATCACAAAGTCCTAGTGAACTTGGGATCCTGATGCCTGGTGTGTAGCAAGGATCCGACGTTTATGAATATTTCCCGAAAGCACGATTCTTTTGGATGAGAACCATCTCTGTTTAGTTTAAAGAGGTCATCAGGGGCGCCTGGGTGGCAGCGGTTAAGCGTCTGCCTTCGGCTCAGGGCGTGATCCCGGCGTTCTGGGATCGAGCCCCACATCAGGCTCTTCCGCTATGAGCCTGCTTCTTCCTCTCCCACTCCCCCTGCTTGTGTTCCCTCTCTCGCTGGCTGTCTCTATCTCTGTCGGATAAATAAATAAAATCTTTTTTAAAAAAAAGAGGTTATCAAACTTCCTTTTCTCATTTATTCAGTTCTTTCATTAGAAGAATTTTACCTGAATGTTCCTCCAATTTGGACTGAGGAACCTCCATTCGAACTGAAAACTTTTCCTTAAAACTCTTTGCCAGTTGCATGCAACTCTCTGTGAATTCCTTCCAGCTAAATATTCCATCACTCTTTTGTTCATTAAAAGAAATGAATTCCAGCAGCTCGGCTTTGTAAACAACTTTGCAATAAAAAACAAGTGTTCACATTCAGTGAATGAAAACCATTTTAGACAGGAAATGGGCTTCAGGTTCCAAATTCAGTGCCTGTGTTCCAAACAGAAATGTGATTAGGAAAATATTGAAATGGGAATCGGGAAGCTTTTTCGCTAAATAATTAACTGAAGACTTTTCTGTTCCTTCAAAATTGAAAGAAATAGTGGATCTCACCACTCTACCTTTTTTATAGTTAAGGAAGGATTCCTGTATCAGATATTCAGGTAAAAATGAGAGGAATCAAATAGTATACTTTATTTGCTGGGATGAGAAAAGACTTTGAAACTCCTTCTGTCTGCTGAATACTGTTTCAGGTATCTGATGTGGGTGGGAGTGATAAACTTGGAATAAGAAAGCTTGGGTTCTAATCCCAGTTCTTTTGTTTTCCTGCTATGGGACCTTAGACTTGATGAAAAGAGGATAATACTGCCTAACTAGAAAAGTCACTGCGAAGTGTAATTGATAATAAGTAGAGGAAACCCAATGCATAGACGCTGATAACCCCAGATGTAATGAACCAAACTGAAAAATTTATGGAGTTGTATTATGTGCAAACCACCATGCTACTGGTGATGACACCCTGAAGAAAAAGCACTTAATATCCCTACCCTCACAGAACTTACAGTCCAGTGAGGGAACACTGCCAACTTCTTAGGCAATGAGAACATGGCTTTTCTTTTGCTTGGTCTTCATTCATCTGTATGAGTGAATACGGTGGCTTTCCATATGGTCGTTTTCAAGGGCACTACAAGTAAACAAGAATATTTTAAAATGAATATTGTCGTGATTGGGCAACCAAAGTGTTCAGACTAATAAAACCAGTAAGTGATACTCTGAATATTCAGTGGGAAGGTAAGTGAGAAACTGGAACAAATCAAGAGTTTTGTGAACTAAGTATTTCACGCAGAAGGAGTTGTCCCCCAGGTGTGGAACCAGAATCCATTAAGGAAAAGTTACTGCAATCCTGCTTTATCTTAGAGGTTTCCTTTGTAACTTTTGGACATGTTAATTTCATCA
>NW_024423319.1:117432420-117484967 GCF_017311325.1 Ursus maritimus
CAGCCCCCCCCCCCCCCGCTCCTGCTTTATGTAAATGTTAGATTATAACTCAAGGAGTTTCATAAATTTAACCACAAGTTTTGGAACCATTGAAGAATTATGTCAGCATCTTTCACATTTTTTTTCTTTACAAAGAGAAATCTGGAAATTCACTTTCCTCTTACAGCCAAGGAATTAGAGTGGGAAGTTTTGATCTAGATCAAAGTAGTACTGCTGGTCTTACTCAATGTTTATTAACCCAAGACTTTGAAGCATGAGGTTGACATTAGGTTGTTTGTGAAGCTCCTTGGTCCCTATTCTCCCACACATCTAGGTACTTATAGATTCCTGCGCATTTCATGATTTTAAATGGAATTTCTCCATGTATGTTATAAATGATGGTGTTCAGCTGCACAGCCCAGGAAATGACTGTGGATGTGATATTCCCTTTAAAATCTTGAACATTTCAATAATTTTGCATTTAGTTGAGAATACATGTTATTTTCTAAATCAAAGACTATGCTGTTCAAATAATTTACTCAAATACTGAGCTGATCTTTCAAAGCAAATGACCCACATGAAGGTTTCTAATATATACACCAAGAAAAGCCCCCGGGTATCTGGAAGTCACCAAAAAGAAACTGAATAAGGCCATTGCATGTGCTGAAAAACTTTCTCAGCTCATGACTTGCACATTTGTAGAAAGATTGCAATTTGAAATACTGTTGATTCACATTATTGCTTACTTGAGGCAACTAAATATTTCTGTATCCCAAGGCCAATGTGATGGTACCACCCACTTCTTTTCTATTGGAAATTCCAAGTTTTTAAATCAAAACCTCAGAGTGGAGTCCTAAAATTGCTTAGTGGTGAATATTTTTCAGTGAAGCCATATCTTAGAACCACATCTGCTGAACCGTAAGGTTTGTCAGGCTGTGGTCACCCTCCCAACTGCCCCATGGCCTACTTAATTTATGCCTGAAGGAATGCATGAATATAAAAATCAGAATATTCATAGCCCTTAGACTCAAATTATTCCATAGTCCGTTTACCGACATTTGGGTATGAAACTGTTATTTTATTTTTTCACAAGGTAAAAGCAAATTGCTGGCAAGTTTCTTACCTAAAATACAATTTGCTTAGTATTTCAACTCCAATGTTGCAGAGTGGTAGATTGAGACATGGATCCATGTATGTCTTACACCAATATTCAGTCTAATGAAATTGAAAACGTGAAAATGTCTTTTTGGTATTTTACTGAAATTGACTCTTTTACTTCAAATCAAATCTTTAAAGTATGACACAGCTTCAAAATTAATTTCCATGGAACTAATAAGACATTATGGAAACTGATGGTATTGAAAGGGATTTTTCTCTTTTTATTCATCCCCCAGATGAGTGGCTGTGTATTTTGCCTATCTTGCATTTTGTTCACATCTATGTAACTTCCAAATCTGTTAAAATTATAAAATATCATAAAATTAAGTTAGCAAAGAATTCCAAAATGTTTTCATGCTACTTGAGAATAGATATATAGAAATATCTTCACAGGCATTCCAGGTATAGAGAAAGGATTTCAAAAATTCAAGAAAAGCCCAGGGGGTACAAGGAAAATAGAATTGATATCTCACTCCTAAAAGGGTTAGTTAGTTTTTCTATATTCTTACTCTCCTTTAGTTCATCCTCCTCTATTTAGCCACCATTCTGTTCTAAAAGCTTATATTTCAAAGGTATAATGTTGAAGAAGAACATTAAACAAGACACCAGGTCGGAGATAAATCAAAGGATGGAGAAAATGTTAGTGTTTCCCTTATTTCAACCTACTGAAATAATTTTTTTAATGTTTTTTTATTATATTATGTTAGTCACCATACAGTACATCCCCGGTTTCCGATGTAAAGTTCGATGATTCATTAGTTGCGTATAACACCCAGTGCACCATGCAATACGTGCCCTCCTTACTACCCATCACCGGCCTATCCCATTCCCCCACCCCTCTCCCCTCTGAGACCCTCAGTTTGTTTCTCAGAGTCCATAGTCTCTCGTGCTTCATTCCCCCTTCTGATTACCCCCCCTTTCTTTATCCCTTTCTTCCCCTACCGATCATCCTAGTTCTTATGTTCCATAGATGAAAGAAACCATATGATAGTTGTCTTTCTCTGCTTGACTTATTTCACTTAGCATTATCAACCTACTGAAATAATTTAAGGCAAGAACTTGGTTCTCTGCAGAGAACTGGCTCTCCAAACATTTCAGATGTTTAAAAAAAAAAATACAGATACCCGGCCCACCATTGGAGATTCTGATTCAATAGGTTTTGTTTAGGATTCTGGGATTTAAAAAAAAATAAAGTTTGTAATGTGCAGCTAGGTTTGAATTTCCTAAAGATGCTTGATCATAAGCCTTACCAGGGAAAAATTTCAAAATACATGGGCTGGTAGAACCCAAGAATCACTATTTATCCCAAATTCCTTGGATGATTATTATGATCCTAAAGTTTGGGAAATGCTGATCAAGAGACAAAAGTGGAAGGCAGGTTTAAATAACTATAGAAAGTATGATACAAATGTAGATTTTGTTATCTTTCATTGTGTTCGCTGATGACATGTTTAGCATAACACATTTCTAAAACAAGTGTTGGTCTTGACTGAAAATAGTACTACATTCATCTTTGGAAGAATTTAGCTTTTCTGAGCTTATAGAGGTGGGAGGAGCCTATATAGGGAGCGTTATGAGAGAGGAGACACCTTCTCAACCATCAAAATCTTCAGGATCAACCCTAGGGCTCAGGGCACTGATATTTTATAGCCACCATTGCTTTATATGCAGCTCGTCTGTGTACAAAAGTGATTGTATTCTCATGAGATCGTGACCCCACTTTCTAGGATAAAGTCCTAAGATTTCAAGTCACTCCTCTAAGATAGGGTATCCCAAAGTGCCTATCATAGTATGTTAGTTCTATCTGAGGGTCATAGTACTGTGAAAGAGGTAATTCCATGAAAAATGAGCTGTGTGGACAAGTGATTTGGGAAACATGGCATTTTATATTCATCTCCTGGAGATCCCTAGCACATATTAGCGTATTTAAAGCTCTGATAAATCCTGCATGCCTAGTTACCATTGTTTAATCCACATTTTTCAAATTAATATAGAATTCTTTTTTTTTTTTTTAATAGAGTACCTGCGCACACTGGAGGATCTGCTCCTTGGAGAAATCTTGAGGAACATTGTTTTAAGGTACTAATATGGTACTGACATCTAGAATTATTTATGGGGTTTAATACTGATGACAAGGAATAGGCATTTACTCTCTCCTAAGAAGATGAAATTAAATAGAAAATTAGGTAAACTGAAAAAAATGCATTTGTTTAGTAGATGATGGAAATGACCACATAGGACAAAGAAAAGAAATTTTCGGTTTTATATGTCTGTTTATACTGTGGGGTTTAGGGAATCAAACAAGTTACAGAACTCTAATTTCTAAGTTGAACAAGAGGCACGCGTTAAATACTACTGGGTACTCTTTGCTCATTTGGTTGCCATGGACGCTACCAAGGTATATAAGCAGAGCTTATAATAGATTTGTGATATTAATAGTGAATGTTTATTGAGTCCCTAACATGTGGTGGAGTCTAATCTAACCCTTTACATCTATCATCTTGCTTAGTCCCTACATTAGCCATGTAAGGTAAGTACTGATATTATGCCCATGCTTTCTGGATTAGAACTTTTCTGAGTCCTACTGATAATTAGTAGTGAAGATGGCATGTCAGGCCTGAGGGTTTCACTCCAGAAACTCCACGCGTGACCATTATGCTACAAGGCCGCTAGACTGCACCCATGGGTCCTGGCTTACTACGCATACAGAAGGAAAGATTACTGGGCTTGGGGGCTCATCTAAAAATTCCCCATTTTCTGAGGCCTTACTCTAAAATCTCAGCTTTGTTCAATCTAAAATATATTTTTAAAACGTGTATTTCTATTTTAATCCATTTTAAAATATATAAATATGTATGTGTGTATGCAGCATGTGTTATTTGGCTTCGTCAACATACACATGATACATGGAATCAGTATACATGTGTGTATCCCATACGTTTGCTTGAACGAACGTTCCTACCTCTTCAAGGAAGCTCCTACCCCAAGCTTTTGTAGGAACTCTGTGTTTTGGGAAAAAAGCGTGGCCAAGTTCATTTTTACCCTCCGACTGCAGTGACAGGCTACATGTGAAATTTCAGTCTCGTTTGGACTCTGTACATGGGCGGATTTCATAGTCTGTCATTATTTCCCAGCAACATGGAATTAAAGGTCTTGCCTTGTGTTTGTTGGCAACTTTTGGTTCCTCGGTCCTACTGAGATACTATAAGCATGAAGCAACCCTGCTGGGTTACTGGGAGTTTTAGTCTAGTGTACTAGATATGATTTCAGGCAAATCCCACTTGTTCGTTTTCTCTTGGTTAAGTTTGCTCTTCTCCCATCCCTGTGGGCTTCTATCTCTGAATATTTGTTTATGATTCTGTTGTTTTAGAATGCAGGCTTCCTTGTACCATGGGATCCTTTCAAAATATGAAGTTGACCGCGAAGATGACAAAACATTCTTATTGAATTATCTTTTCTTCTGTTGCCTTATTCCCTGCAGTTTCTTGGTAGGGGGCTAGGGCAAGGCTTGCTACTGACTGGGTGCCAAGCTGTTCACCATATCACGTGTGTCGACCGTACACATGGTGAGCGCTCCTGTGCGGGACTGGGGTGTCCTTAAATAAGCCCCTTCGCTTCCAAATTCCTTCCAGGATGACTTGCCCACTTCCTGTCCTGCTGATCGCACCCTTGGAAGGGATTTGAAGTCTGGAGTGTCTTTGATGTTTTCTTCTGGCCATGCCAAAGCCTCCCCAGGAGACAACAGGCTCTCTCAAGCCTGTGCAAATGGGTTTTTAAGTCAGTGTGTCTGCCAAGCTGTTGTGTTTCTTTGCTCTCTCTTTGATGTCCATCTAGCATGGTGCCTTGTATGCCTCACCCAATGCCTGGCATGCAGCAAATTCTCATTACCATTGCCTCGGTATGGAAACATGCATGGAAAATATTTCTGGAACTCCCTCCTACCCATCCCAAGTTTATTTCCTTCTTCCTGTTCCGTTGCCTTCCCTCTCCCCTCTACCATACAGACATTTGCCAGATGTTAAGGAAATTCAGTAAATTGAAATAAAACAAAACAAACACGTAAAACCAAGAAGAGATAAGAATGCGGTTTCTTTAAATAACAGACTGCAGGGTTGGAGTAAATGGAAGTGTCACTTTACTTATATACTGAGAACTCACAGTTTCAAGGCTTCGGACCTCCTGACAAGGCTTTCGACTCATCCAGTGAGCCCAGTTTAAATATATTCTGTTCTTGTTCTTTCTGGGGTGTGAGAAGAGTATTTATGGAGGGGCTGATCCAAAAATGAGGTGTTAACAAATCAGACAATCCCTTTCACCACCTATCGACACGTACACAGAGGTCTACTGGCAACTTTCACCACATTCATTTTCTTTTATGCTTGCTAGTTGGTTTCCAAAGGAATTTTTTTTTCACGAACAAATGAGTGAAGCAAAACACAAGGGGTGTGACTTTAAAGGATGCTATGTTAAATTTAGAGTTTGGATAAAGCACCGATGTCGTTAAAAATATGCGGGCATATACTTCAATTCCTAGACGCTTAGACATCAGAATGTTGCAGTATGACTCCCCGGGAGGGAGTACAAAGGAGGATGTTGAGATGTGGACATGCTAAGGGATTTGAGTCCAAGGTCATTGCTGAGTCATGTTTTCTCTCAAGACTCTAAGCATTCTTTTCTCTTTCCTCTTGTTTGGTGACTGCAGCTCTGCTTCTTCTGAGAATCCCTGACATTCTTCCTTTGCAGCTTGAATTGTTCTGCCTGGTGCGTGTCATTCTTGCGTATTTGGTGTTTCCCTCCAACAATTCCAGCAGATGCTTCTCGTTCCTTTCCACTTTGAGTGTCCACCAAGCATGCCTATTTGTGCTTCAGTCTCTGCTGTCGAGTTCATCTTGGTTGATATCTACAATGAATGACTTGCCAGTAGTAGGTTATTAAGATGAGCCTAGTTTGGGCAGCCTTTAGCCCTAGCAGTATTTCCCGAGGGGCTGGTCAGGTTATAGAGAGCCATAAGATTGGTGGCATCACGTCGCTTGGAATGATAATAAATAATGCAAAGGAAGGGGCAGTGCTTAGGTGATTACGGGCAGAGCTATTACTTCTGTTTGCTCTTCATTAACTATGGAATGGTGAGGAACAGAGGCACAGATAATGCCGACACCTAAACACGATATTTGCATGTGGCTTCAGGGTGCTTTCTTGGCAATGAAATTCAAGTGCGAGCCTTTCGATGTTCCAGACATTCACACCTCACACACCAGGGGTGTTTAAACACTGGACTGAGGCACAGGGCAAGTTGTCCAGATTACTTCTGAAGTCCTTTCTTCAAACCTCATTTGCGGAAGATGGGCTGCAGCCCATTCTCTACTGCTTCTTCTTTTTTTATTATAATAATATTTTTCATTATATTATATTAGTCACCATACAGTACATCCCTGGTTTTTGATGTAAAGTTCCATGATTCATTAGTTGCGTATAACACCCAGTGCTCCATGCAATACATGCCCTCCCTCCTTACTACCCATCACCAGTCTATCCCATTTCCCCACCCCTCTCCCCTCTGAAGCCCTCAGTTTGTTTCTCAGAGTCCATAGTCTCTTATGCTTCATTCCCCCTTCTGATTACCCCCTTTCTTTATCCCTTTCTTCCCCTACCGATCTTCCTAGTTCTTATGTTCCATAGATGAGAGAAACCATACGATAATTGTCTTTCTCTGCTTGACTTATTTCACTTAGCTTCTTGTAGCCTCCACTCTTCTGGTTGAAGATACGTGTTTTCGCAGTTCAAGCTGCCTTTCAAGTACAAGCGAGTTCATCATTAGAAGTGTCAGCTCAGCATTTCTGCCACTCTGTGCTTCCTCCTTCTGGGGAGAGCATAGATCAGAAAGTCTTGCCAAAGAAATGTTTGACACACAGAGTATGGTCTCTGGCAATGCTCTTCTTTCATGATTATGGCCAAATATGTTTTCAGAAGGAAATGAATACATCAATATATGAATAAATACAGCAATGTACAAATATCAAATATACAAATTTATTAAAAATTTATATTTATTGGGATGCCTGGGTGGTTCGGTCAGTTAAAGCATCTGCCTTCGGCTCAGGTCCTGATCCCAGAGTCTGGGGATCGAGCCCTGCGTTGGGGCTCCCTGCTCAGCGGGGAGTCTGCTTCTCCCTCTCCCTGCTCTTGCACTCTCTTTCTCTCTGTTTCAAATAAATAAATAAAAATCTTTTTTTAAAAAAATGTATATTTAGTTATATATTAATTTGTTTATTTAAAAGAAAACCTACTTCTTGCTAGAGTGAAAGAAGGATTTGCCTATGATAAAAATCATGGAAAACAAGGAGTTAAGGAAACCATTGGACCAAACGTCCAAACAACAAAAAGTGTTGCTCTAAGTACACAATATTTATGAAAGTTTTATAATATGCTTGGCACCATCTTAGATATACTGGTGTCTGAAAAATAAATACAAGAGATTATCTTTGCAAACAAAGGCTTTACTATTTTAAAAACAGAAACTGCGTTGGGCACCCAGATGGCATTCCAAAAAAGCTGAATGAAAGAATACGCCTTCAAATTATGTTGGTCATAAGAAATAGAGAAAATAATGCTTCACTTTCACTTAATGACAAAAACAACATAAATTTAGAAATGTTCGCTCACGAAAAGTAGTTCAGCGCTTCCTTAGCAAACATGTCCCACTCGGCAAAACTTCTAGTGATTTACCATCCTGTCTTTGCCTAGGATATACTAATAGCAAATAGAGACCGAGAGAAAGAAAAAGAGAATTAGGCAAACAGGAGGGCCCTGATTCATTTCAGAAATGTATTTCCATTCAACCATGCCTAAAGCTGATTATAAATTATTAGATTAAATTGTAGTTTCTTTTGAACCCCAAATGGGACCATTCAGATGATGGTCAGAAGACAAACTGGAACACCAACCAAGCCTGCCTTACGCGTACTTGAGGCCACTGAGATTAAATTCTACCGCACCCTGAGTGTTTCAGCCGACTATCAGATGTAACTGGAAACACTCAAGGTTCTTAGACATGAATGTGCTAAGCTTAAACATTGTTTTCTATACAAAGATTTTTAGATTATATTACATTATATATTACGGTACAGCTCCTCCTATACCCACAAGCATTTGCTGATTCTTTTGCTGTCTCCCTTCTCCTGGGCCTCTTAATACTCAGCTGCTGCCCAGGTGTCTGTCTAGCTGTTCTATAAAGAGTCTGTGGTTGATAACAGAAAGGATTGTTTTTCCTTTTGGCTTGGGCAATTTGAATGGCTGTGTTAAGTAGCCCATGACACTAACCCAGGATATGTTGGAAGGTGATGACACAAAGGACTCAATCTAAAGACCAATTGTCTGCTCTCGCATCAGATTGTCCCCAGTTTTGCTTGACATGTAAGAATGGGGTAGAAGATTACAGTCATTGGAATTGTGTCAATTTGCCTAACAGCCTTGTTTACATAGAATGTGAATTGGACATATTATGTGCTCAAGGGTGAATGGATCTCAAGTAGTGAGGTTTAACAGAACGTAATGTATTTGGATGGGTTCCCCAGTTCTCGCTACTGGAAGCTTGACCCTACTGTCCTGTGTGGATGTAAAGGCACCCCATTAGCCATGGTATTTTCTGCTGCTTGTATAGAAACTGAAAATAGAAAGCCAGAAAGAAATTTGAGATTGCAGGTAAACCCTCAGCTCCAGAAACCCTTTGTTACAAACAAGAAGGGACATGTGCTCATTATTTTCATGTAGCTAACAAATAGAAGTTCAACTTAAGTTTAAATGTAATTTAAACTAAATTCCTATGACAACTCTTAACAGGTTAATTAAATTTGCTCAGGTGCTTAAATGCACTACCGGGCGTATTTTGTGTAGTTCTGTTCATCACACTCCAGAAAAACAATAATTATAGAAGAGGTAATGTACATTTGTGGGAGGGGGTCACTAACATCTTTTTCAATATTTAATGTGTGCTGGACCAGTGCTTCTCAAATGAATTCTAAGTAAAATTTTAGCGAATCAAATCCAACAATATATTAAGAAGCATAACACATCATGATCATGTGGGGTTAATCCCAGGAATGCAAGTTGGCATAAAATATGAATATCAACCAATGTAATTCACTATATTAGCAAACTAGAAAAAGAAAGAAAAAGCCGTATGATAATATACACAGAAAAAGCATTTGTCAAAATCCAACATCCATTCCTGACAAAGCCTCTCAGCAAATAGGAATAGGAGAGAACTTCCTCAACCTGATAAAGGGCATCTATGAAGAGCCCACAGCTAACATCATACTTCTGGTGAAAGACCAAAAGCTTTCTCTCTAAAATCAGAAGCAAGATCAGGATGTCTATTTCATCACCTCTATTTAACATTGCACTGGAGAGTCTAGCCAGAGAAGTTAGTTAAGGAAAAAGAAATAAAGATTGGAAAGTAAAAAGCAAATTCGTCTATATTCAGAGATGACATCATAGCCCACGTAGAACATCTGATGGATCCACGTATTAAAAAGCCACTGGAGCTAATAAATGAGCTTAGCAAAGTTACAAGACACAAGATCAATATACAAAAATAATTATACTTCTGTATACTGGCATGGAACAATAGAAAATTGAAATTAAAATATCATTTACAATAGCATAAAAGAATGAAATGCTTAGGGATAAATTGGATGAAATAGCCAAAAGAAACATGCAGTGAAAACTATAAAACATTCCTGAGAGAAATTAAATAATTACCTGCATAAATAGTCAAATATGCCTTATTCAAGTGTCAGAAGACTCAATCAATATTGTTAAGATGTCATTTCCCCCCAAGTTGGCTAATAGATTCAATGCAATCTTAATCAAAATCTCAGCAGGCTTTTTTATAGATGACAAACTGATTCTAAAATTCATATGGAAATATAAATAACCTAGAATAATCCAAACAATATTTTAAAAGTAGAAAAAAAGGTAGGCTAACACTACCTAATTTCAAAAATTATTATTAAGCTGCTATAATCAAGCCAGTGGGGTATTAAACATGTAGACAAATAGGGGCACCTGGGTGGCTCAGTAGGTTAAGCGGCCGACTTTTGATTTCTGCTCAGGTCATGATCTCAGGGTCCTGAAATCGAGCCCCATGTTGGGCTCCATACTCAGTGGGGAGTCTGTCTGGGGATTCTCTCTCTTCCTTCTCCCTCCGCCTCTCCCCCTGCTCGTTCTCTCTCTCTCTCTCTCTCTCAAATAAATAAATAAACCTTTAAAAAAGATAGACAAATGTATCAATGGAATAGAATGGGGAATCCAGCAATAGGCCTACATATCTATGGACAACTGAATTTTGACATAGGTTCAAAAAACAGAGAAATCATAGTCTTCTCAAAAAATAGTGATGGAACAATTGGATGTCCATACACATTCAAAAAAAAGAAAAATGATACTTTGATCTATATCTCACACCACATATACAACATATACGATCTGTGATCAAAATGTAAAGCTTAAAACTGTAAAACTTCTGTAAGAAAACACAACAGAAACTTTTCATCTTGGATTAGGCAAAAACTGCTTAGATACAACACCAAAATAGGATCTATAAAAGAACACATTGATAATACAGACTTTTTTTTATCACTTTCAGAGGTAGAATTTAGTGATTCATCAATTGCATGTAACACCCAGTGCTTATTACATCATGTGCCCTCCTTAATGCCCATCACCCAATTATCCCTTCCCCCCACCCACTTCCCCTCCAGTAACACCCAGCTTGTTTCCTAGAGTTCAGTGTCTCTTATGGTTTGCCTCCCTCTCAATTTTCATCTTATTTTCTTTTTCCTTCCCTTCCCCTCTGTTCATCTGTTTTGTTTCTTAAATTCCACATATGAGTGAAATCATATGGTATTTGTCTTTCTCTGACTGGCTTATTTCGCTTAGCATAATACCCTCTAGTTCCAGCCACGTCATTGCAAATGGCAAGATTTCATTCCTTTTGATGGCTGAACAATAGTCCATTTGTGTGTGTGTGTGTGTGTGTGTGTGTGTGTGTGTATGCCACATCTTCTTTATCCATTCCTTTGTCAATGGACATCTGAGCTCTTTCTGTATTTTGGCTATTGTGGACATTGCTGCTATAAACATTGGGGTGCATATGCCCCTTCAAATCACTATATTTATATCCTTTGAATAAATACCTCGTAGTGCAATTGCTGGGTCATAGGGTAGCTCTATTTTTAACTTTTTAAGGACCCTCCATACTGTTTCCTACAGTGGCTGCACCAGTTTGCATTCCCACTAACATAAGAGGGTTCCCCTTTCTCTACATCCTTGCCAACATCATTGTTTCCTGAGTTGTTAACTCAGGTGGTATCTCATTGTGGTTTAGATTTGTATTTCCCTGATACCGAGTGATGTTGAACATTTTTTCATGTGTCAGCCATTTATATGTCTTCTTTGGAGAAATGTTCATATCTTTTGCCCATTTCTAGGCTGGATTTGTTGTTTTGGGGGGATAATACAGACTTGATCAAGTTAAAAATCAATTTGTTGAAAGTCACAGTTAAGGAATCAAAAGACACACACAGACTACAATAAAATATCTGCAAATCATATATCTGATAAAGGACTTGTATCCAGAATGTATAAGCAACTCTTAAAACTTAATCATGAGAAAACTAGCCACCCATTAAGAAATTGGCAAAATTCTTGATACATACGGTGCTCTTCTCCATGCCTCACTTCACTGACCCAGGATCCTTCCATCATGTAGGATTACACAAAGGATCCATAAAGTGGGAATTAATTTTATGAGCCAGTCCTGGTGGTGTGTGGTGTACACATCACTCCTGCCCACATTTCATTGGCCACAATTCAGTCGTGTAGTCATACAGAACTACCCAATAAAAGAAGAAGGTGGGCTTGGTAAACAGCTAGCAAATCTCTTCCACATTTTGCACCATTAGAATTGGTGACTATCAGTAGATGTTTACAGGTGGTTTTGTGGCAGATAAGAATGTTCTATAGCAAATCCCAAATGTATAAAATCATTACCACAATATCATTAGTTTGACCTAATTCAGCTCTTTTTTCCCCTCCTGTTTTTCCTCGTGACTTCATAGGTGTAAAGAAATACTCCTTCTGGTTGGATAGAGTTATAGAGATATCTCTTTTTTTTATCCATAAATATGAGAATATTTGCATAGTGGGGGTTTTGAAAAAAAATGTCATTTTTGCCCTGGCCCGACAGTTCCTTTCAGGAAGAGAGATAATAAACCACTTAAGCTGTAGCAGGTGATGTCCCAATGACATGGTCTGTAAAGGGAGATGTTAACAAAGATCGAGGGGGCGTAGGAAATATTGGATGCCGAGTAGAGATCCAAGAAATGAGGCAAGACTGGGAATATGAGAGATGTGGCAAGAGGTTGGAGCCTATGGAAAAAGAGTGTATGGGAAATTCTAAGATGGGAGTGTGAACAGAAGATTTTAAGGAGAAGGATGCTAAAGATTCAGTTTTACATCATTTGTACACTGCAAGGTAAATGTCGTCCTTCATCTTCAATCTCCAACAAAAAAACTGCTACCCATGGAACCTGTGTCATTGGTACCTTGAGTGGCATCTGACATAAGGCCATAAGAACTATGTCAATTCAGGATCTCTGAGAAGCAGATACACAGATGGAGAAAACGCTAATGACAGATAAGGGGGAGAGAGAGCAGGAGTAGGCAGGAAGAGCCCTTAATCCCTTATCAACTCTAATACCTGTGAGGGGAAAGAAGGAAGGAAGATTGGGACAGACGCCTCTTAGACTGCAGTGCAGCTCTAGAACCATCGTGGCCTGGCTGATGGGGAGCCTCTGAGCAAAGTTTGCCCATTAGAGAATCAGACAGTGGCCTGGATCTAGTCCCGTTCCATGCTCAGTCCTTGGCTGGGAGTAACATCGAGGCAGTATAGCAAGGCATAAATGCCATGGCTGATCTGTAAATACAGCAGCTGACCACCGCCTGCTAGCCATATTCCTAGCTGGGAATTCACTTCAAGAGCCATCTGAGTGGTGCATCCCCATGGCCGCTGAAAAGGATAGGCTCGGAAGGGTGAAGTGGTCCAAACACTGAACTAATTCATCAGAAACAGGAATTGGAGTCAGAAAGAAATAGAAGTCCAAGCGCCACCAACCCCTAGGCATCCTTGGAGGGTCTCTACAGCAGCTGGGATAGAGATACCAACTGATTTCATGAGCATCAAGAGGGAAAGCACAGCAGGCTGACATCTGGGTTACACCCTGATTCTTCTTATAGAGTAGAAGGGGAGAAGTTGAGCCAGCTTCCCTCTCATCTCTCAGCTGTGCACATTGTTCAGTGGTGCCAAAAGTAGATGGGAAAGTTATCAACCCAAACACTTGCTATGGAATGGCCAATTGTGAAGGAGAGATAAGAGAGGTGTCTAGTTGTTTTTAAAGTTTTTAATATGTAATCTATGAGTGTAAGTACAGTTGACCATTGAACAACACGGTTTGAACTGCATGGATCCACCTATATGCAGATTTGCTTTCAAGAAATACAGAATAATATTGTAAATATTGTAAATAATATTGTAAGTATTTTCCTTATGATTTTCTGAATAACTTTTTCTTTTCTTTCTTTTCTCTAGCTTACTTTATTGTAAGAATACAATATGTAATACATAGAACATATGAAGTATGTGTTAACTGACTGGTTGTTATTGGTAAAGCTTCTGGTCAACAGTAGTCTATTAGTAGTTAATGTTTTGGGGAATCAAAAGTTATATACAGATTTTTGACTGCACCAGGGGTTCTGTACCCTAACCCTCATGTTCACTGGCCAACTGTATCTCCTTTTCAGAGGTCTTTGCTTCACACCAGATGCATTTAGCTGTGCTCCCTGATCCCGGGCATAGCTGAGTGTGGACAATGGTGGCAGATTCAGGTATAGCTTTTTTGAAAGTTGCCACCAGCATATCCACCACTGGTGACTTTTTCACCTAGGGCCTCCCATTATCTTGGAGAAGTCAGTGTTCATAATGATAAAAGCAGCTACTTTCTAAATTCCTTTCTGGACATAATATCCCACTTTCACCCATACTATAAATGCCCCTCTTCCCCTTATAGCAAATCACTAAGTTCATGTGCATCTTAGACTTGACATATATCTTAGGGAGGGTTGGTTTTCTTTAATTGAATTTGTTTTAGAATATATTGTGTTTATATCAATATCGTGATTACTCTGGAGATATTAAACTATAAACAGCACTCATTTTAAACTTTTAAAACACTTAAGGTTTTGTAGTGGTTTCAGAATTTTTTTCTTCCATTTAGATAGCACGAGCATTTCCAGGGATGATCTCAGTTCTGGGCACATGAAGGACGGTCATGTGTTCTAATATCAAACCCAGATGGGTGCAATTTGCAACACCCTTGACAGGTTTCCCTGCTCTAGGCTAACCAACTCATCATGATTTCCCAGGAGTTTTCTGGGCACTGAAAGTCCCACGTCTTGGGAACCTCCCCAGTTCTGGGTAAATGGAACAGTTGGTCACCCTACCCTGCTGTTAGCCTCAAACAAAAGAAAAAAGTTCTATCAGCAGGGTGGCCATTCTTAGCTGGCAAATTACATTCCTGTTTACTTTCCAAGGTGGTGAAAAAGCAGGACCCCTATAGATGTCTTTGATTACTGTCACATTATTTCAAACATTTAAGAGTTACAATGGTATAGGATATCTAGTGGATTTACCTGTAGTTATTGATTTATGAGAATACATTCTTCATAAAATTAAATACTGAACACATTAAAAAATACTGCTTATTTTCCAAAAGCAATAAAGAGATGGAAACAATTGCATTTTTAACAATCTTACATATATATTATTTTTTGTCTTCTCGAATTTGCCTGTATTCAGCTTCTAACTCCTTGGAGCTGCCCTAAATGAAGATATCAGATTAATAGTAAATTGAAACATGCATGAAACTCTTTTTCTTTTTTAACTTTAGTTTGTGTGGGTGTGTATGTATACACACACACACATATGTATAGATAGATATATACATATATCTGTATATATTTCATGGCACATCTTGCAAATCAATAAATCATAGGGGAGAAAAAAGTAAAAAGTGGTGGCTTATTCCTCAAAGCAAATTCAGTCCAACTGAATTACTATTTCAGGTCACAATGTGACAAAGCCAATTGGGAATTTCCAGATGCAGAAGAGGTAAAAATGCCAACTTTATTAAAAAGGAAGCCAAAGCAAAATCACAGTCTGAGATGGAAATGAGATTGAGGAAAAGGCTGATTTTGTTTGGCATGCACTGTAAAATTCTAATTTCATGTAGGTTTTAGAAAAATGAAATGCCCACCCTTATAGAGCCATAGAGGGAAAGACAAGCACACACTAAGCTGATTGTCCATGGTTCTTAAATTTTTATGTTAATAATAATTTTAATTGTTGATAACATTTTGGGGCTCAATTGATGATGGCATTGGAAGATTTCATGAGCTAAAATAAATTATTTTAGTAGAGCTCATCAAAAAAGAGATATGATTTGATCTTGGGAGACCAACTTGGACCTACAACATATCTATACATATCCTACATATGAAATCATAGAAGGGCCACATTTTTAGAAAAGATTGGAGGTATGAGTACAATCTTTTCCTAAACCAAAGAAAGCCAGTTTTTTTTTCAGTGCTTTAGGTATAATTTCTTTTAGAAAGATGACCCATATATCTGTTCATAACCTACAGATGAAGACATAGGGCTGCATTTTCACGAAGATTGGAGGTACTCATAATTAAGGAATCCTCTGTGACTTCAGGTGTGATTTCCCTTAGAATGATGACCTAAACATTGTGCATGCCAATGGTCTGACACAGCCTGTAATCTGTAGGATTTTAAGTACTTTGATACATAGTAAAAAGATCATGAATTTCAGAGTCAGGTAGACCTGGGTTCAAATCCCAGCACAGCTTAGACATATACAAAATATATTAAAGATAGATAATTGAGGGTGGAATAGCCCCTGGATCATGGAACTAGTAAGGAGAGAGAGAGAGAGAGTGCTCGTGAGAGAGAGCATGAACAGGGGAGAGGGGCAGAGGGAGAGGGAGAAGCAGACTCCCCACTGAGCAGAGAGCCTGATATGGGGCTCGATCCCAGGACCCTGGGATCATGACCTGAGCCAAAGGCAGCCACTTAACCAACTGAGCCACCCAGGCACCCCGCAAAATAGCATTTGAATGTAGAACATCTTCACTTCAAAACACATTATATAAAAACTAAAAATTTCTGACCTACAAAAAACCTACCATACACAACGTTGAGAAGCACACGACAAATACAGCAGGTAAAGAGCTGATTTTATTAAGATATAAAGAGCTTTTACAAATGAATATCCAAAAGACATATATGGGCAAGTCACAGAAAAAGACAATGAATAGCTTGTAAGCAAATGAAGTTCCCACTTCAGCCATGTTTACGTAAATATATATTAAAACAACAAAATATTAAAGATTAAAATCATGCCATGTGTTAGAAATGTAGGGAAACAAGGGTTCTCAAATTAGACATGTCAACTGGCAATCCCCTTTGGTATCACTTAAATGAATGATAAAGAGTGTGAGACATGTTAGTCTGATATTTCGCAAGTAAGAGAATTTAAGATGGCTTAAATAAATCCATGTTTACTTTTGTCACATAATTTGAAGTTTGGAGGTAGGTGGCTGCTGGTTTGGGGGCTCTGGGTTGTGGGGTGGCAAGATGCCTACCGTAGCACCAGGAACCATGCCTGTAATCAAGTAGCAAGGAGCGAGGAGGAAGGGTGGGATCAGTGCTGGCACATCTGGCCCCTCATTAAGTAAATAGGACCTTACCTACATAGGTCCCAGCAGACTTTGATTTATACCCTACTGGCTGGAACTGTGATATGTTGAACACTCATGACTACAAGGGAAACTGGGAAAGTCTTAGCCTACTGATGGGAAGTAAGAGAGAAGGAAGGTGGGAGCAGTTGTTGGTTCAGGCAACTTGCAGTGTCTGCTACACATTTGGTGAACAATATTTATCAAAATGTACATGCCACCTGACCATATAAAGTATTGGCAAGGATGTGAAGCAACTGGAACTCTCCTACAATGCCATGAGTAGAAAATGGCACAACCACTTTGCGGAACCATTTGGCAGCCTCTTATAAAGTTGAACATACAAGTTGAAACTCCACGAAAGACATTTGAAAGAATATTTGAAGAAAAAATATTCATAATAACCCCAAACTAGAAATAACACAAAGATGAATGAATAAACAAATTGTAATATATCCATACGGTGGAATACTGCTCAACAATAAAAAAAAGAAAGAACCATCGATACACAAAACAACATGAATGAATTTCAGAAACATTATCCTGAGCAACAGAAATCAGGCACAAAGGTATGCACATTGTTTGATCCCATTTATATGAAGTTCTAGAACCGACAAAACAAACTGTGGTGATAGTAAACAGATAAGTGGTCACCTGGAACCAGAGGTTGGGATGGGATTTTCTGCAAAGAGTTTTGAGGGAACTGTTTCGGTAATGGAAATGGTCTTAGCCATATTTCTAGATTCAGTAAACTTGATACTTTAACAACTGTCCTGTATGCAGATGCCAGACATACCTTGTTCCCTAGAGCCTGATTTGAGTCCTCTCAAATACAAACGAACAAATCCAGAGTCAACACCGTCCTCTGTAATAACCAATAAAGGTCCTTCCTCCTCCCTTGTGCTTCCTGCAAAAACCACAACAAAGACTTGGACACACAGTTCCTCTCTCTCTTGCTCACTGACTTTGCTACTTCACTCTTGATGATTCCCCTGGTGGCTCCCCCATGGCACGACATATATTCCCTGTCTTGGGAACTGTGAGTGTAATAAGCCACGCTTTCCATGGAAGTCCTCTCTTCCTGATCTTGGCATCACCTTTCCTCAATAATAGTAAAGCTTATTAAAGCAGAAAGGTTCTGTTTCTTAATTGTGTTAGTGGTGATATAAGTACACAAACTTCACACTTTAAATTTGTATATAAATTTCATGCTTTTGATTGTATATAAATAAAGTTTATTAAAAAGAAATGTACATACCCTTTGTGCCTGCAGCTCTATTGCTAGGACTGTATCCTTTGGATATCCTTGCACATGTATGCAAAGGTAAAATAAGATCTTCATGATATTGCAGTAGCCTTAGACTGAAAACAACATAAATGTCCATCATCTGGGGATTGTCTGTTAATGCAGCATAGCCTGCACTATCAGAACGGATATTCTGCATTTTAGGATTTTGAGCTAAACCCTCCTCCAGCCCTCCAGTTTGGCCAGGTACACCTTTAAGTCAAGTCCTAAAGTATGATGAGATATTATTTAGCTATTAGAAAAAAAAATGGGTAAGTCTATGAGGACTGAAGAGAAACAATGGCCTAGAGAACGTTAAGAGCAGTGTGCACTCTGCTCCCAGTTATGTTGATAAGTATGGGGCAGGATCAGATTTTGTAATTGTATATATCATGTATTATATTTGTGTATGCATAGAATACATATTAGTAAGAGTTCCTTCTGGGGAGGACTGCAACCTGGATGCAGGGGAGGGGGGATGAAAATGAAATGTGGTTTTCCCTGCATATCCTTTTATAAGACTGAATTATTTTCTTAACATTGTGTAAATATATTAACGTTTTAATGAAAAGTGACCAGTTATTTTATAAACAAAATAAGGAAAAGTTAAAAATTAAAAGATTTAGAATTTGCAGAAACACAATTTGTATTACCCCTCAGGCTGATATAAGAATGATCTTCTTATTATTGGATTGGCTACTATTCTTAAATCAGTAGATACATGTAGCAATCCCATGTTTTGCTGGGGCCAAATATCTCAATGGGGAATGGGGACCCAAAGAGTTTAGCATGTAATAAACGTGGGAAAATAGAAAACAGATTCCAGCATGCTCTGGAGGTCTATAGTTCTCCTGACTGCTCCCTTGGAATGGAGTGCCTTTTTCAATTATAGCTCACTTTATGCAAAATATACCACATTTCCCCTAACACTCCCCCACACACCCACACACACTCATTCTCATAACCACCTTGGGAAATATCATTCTTGTCCTTGCTTTACAGAGCAGCAAAAGGAAACCTAAGATGATGGTGGTTTGCTGAAGTTATAAAGAGACATTGGAACTCTGAGTATTGTGTATATTCTCATCAGTTAATTTTTTGATAGTTGAGTTCCATGTCAAATCTATCTCTCAGAGAGAAAGAGAGAGAGAATGTGAGTTAAATATAGAACAGACTATGGTTTGTCATGGTTTCTGTCATAGCTTCATATGTTAGTGGGAGGCTCAGAGGGAAAGAAAGGAATTATGAGCCCCTCGCCTCCCTTTATTGTCTCAAATAAGTATGAGGATGCTGATGAATGTGACATATGTGGTTAAAGTGGTGCAGATGGCCAAGCCAGAGGACTATAGGGGGGGTCAAGCTTAAAATCGTGAAATGAAGTAAGATGCTAGATGGGATAGCAGAGATTATACTGCATTAACAAACAACCCCAAAAATCCTAGTCATGTAACACAATGAGGTTTTTTTTTTTTTAATCACACTTGACAAATAGCAGATGTATGTAAGAGGTACTTTTCTATGTCATTCTACCTCTGGAACCCAAGCTAATAGAGATACCAACATGTGGAACATCACCAGTCATGACAGCAATGGAAAAAGTGCTGCAGGGTCTCACGGTGGCAATGAAATTCCACAGCTGGGAAATGACACAAGTTACTTCTGCCAACAGCCTATTGGCCATTACTAGTTACATGACTCTATCAAATGGCAAGAAGGTTTGTTAAGTGTATATCCTCCCATAGCTCTAAGGGAGAGGAGACCCAGATATGCATGAACAGAAGTCTCTACCACCAGAATGAAAGCAAAGGCAGGCAGGAAGAATAGTGAGCTGGGATCTGATGGATTGACAGCCCAGGTGATCTCTCCATCCTCCAGGACCTAAGGTAAATTTGGGTCTTGGAGCAAATTTAGGCCTTGGAGAGAGGAGAGGATGGTGGCAGAACAGGAGGACCCTAAGCTTATCTTGTCCTACAAACATAACTGGATAACTATCAAATCATCCTAAATACCCCAGAAATTGACCTAAAGACTGACAGAACAAACTCGGCAACTAAAAAGTGAGAAGGGGCCATATCAAAGAAAGTAGAAAATGCAAAGATATGGTTTAGGGGAGAAACGGATCTTGAGTCCTGCGGTGGAGAGGGAGGCATGGTGGCAGAGAAGGGCAAGAGAGAGAAAGAGGAGCACACAGGGGAATGCACAAGGAGGACATTTCCCCAAAGCTATTGGCTTGGAAAATGAGGGGCGGAATTTCATGAGTTCTTGCAACCAGCAGGGCTTAAAGCCTGAAATTTTAAAGGTCAACAGGCTTGGCTGTGATAGAGCCTGGAGGGCACTGCACTGCTCCTGGAGAGAAGGCAGACAGACAACCCAGGGGCAGACAGTGTGGAAACAGTGATCTGAAGAGTGCCTGGGGCACACAGGGGGAGATTATTTGCTCTTCTCAGAGCACCTCCCTGAGAGGCAGGATTCCCAGAGATGCCTCTCTGGAAACAAAGGAGCTGGCTGGCACCATTTCCTGCCCCCGCCCCTCAGCATATACACAGAGCCACCTGTGGGAAGCAGCACAACACCGACACTGGCTGCCTAACTTGCTTACACAAAGCCATATCCCCTGCTCTGGCAGGACTGCCCTTCTCAGTCAAGATTGCCTCAAGTCCAAGAATGTTGGGCCCGTTCCCCAGAAGACCAGCACAAACCCCTGCCCGCACCATGTCTCCAAACCAGAGTCTTATAGGACCTCAGTTCTGGTGGAGTTGGTGTCATGTCTCATTTCACAAGCAGACCAGAACACACCTAGTTAAAATTTGCCACATTCAGGCCAGGGACCAAACACTGCTCACAGCAGACAAGGAGAGCCTCTGCAGATGACTAACCTGAAGGGTAGGCAGCCAAAACACAAAAGCAGAGCACACACAGCACACACCAGAGACACTCCCTGATGTTCCAGGCCCTGGGCACTACATGACCTCATCTTCATAAGGCCATTACTTTCAGAAGCAGGAGTCATAACTGGCTTTTCTAACACCAAGAGGAAGGCAGAGACTTAGACAAAATGCCAAGATGGAGGAATTTATCCCAAATGAAAGAACAAAATGAGGCCATGGCCAGAGATCTCAGTGAAACAGATATCAGTAACTGCCTAATGGAGAAAGCAACAATTATAAGGATACTCACTGGTATTGAGAGAAGAATAGAAGACATCAGTGAGACCCTTAACACAGAGATAAATGAGTTAAAAAAAAAGAATCAGAGATGAAGAATGCAATAAACGAGATTGGAAACAGGCTTGATGCAATGAAGAGCAGGTTGGAAGAAGCAGAGGAGTGATATTGTGACCTAGAAGACAAAATAATGGAAAATATTGAAGCTGAACAAAGGAGACAAAAAATTATGTAACAGGAGAATAGACTTAGGGAACTCAGTGACTCCATCAAATGCAGTAACATTTGTTTTGTAGGAGTCCCAGAAGGAGAGAGAGAAAAGGGGTCAGAAAATGTATTTCAAGAAATAATAGCAGGAAATTTCCCTAATCTGGAGAAGGAAACAGACAACTAGATCCAAAAGGCACAGAGAACTCCCATCAAAATCAACAAAAGCAGGCCAACATCAAAACACATAGTAATTGAATTTGCAAAATATAGCAATAAAGAGAAAACTTAAAAGCAGCAAGACAAAAGAAGTCCTTAACTTAAAAGGGAAAAGCCATAAAGCTAGCTGAAGATTTCTCAACAGAAACTTGGCAAACCAGACGGGAGTGTCATGATATATTCAAAGTGCTGAATGGGAAAAATCTGCAGCCAAGAATACTCTATCCAGCAAGGTTATCATTCAGAGTAGAAGGAGAGATAAAGAGTTTCCCAGACAAACAAAAACTGTAGAAGAGTTCATGACTGCTAAACCAGCCCTAAAGAAATTTAAAGAGAACTCTTTGAGTGCAAAGGAGAGACCAAAAATGACAAAGACTAGAAAAGATCAGAGAAAATCTCCAGAAACAACAACAAAACAAGTAAAAAAAAGGCAATAAATACATATCTATCAATAATTACTTTGAGTGTAAACAGACTAAATGCTCCAATCAAAAGACATAGGATGTAAAAAACAAGACCCATCTATATGTTGCCTACAAGAGACTCGTTGGAGATCTGAAGACACCTGCAGATTGAAAATGAGAGGGTGTTGAAACATTTATTACACAAACAGATGTCAAAAGAAAGTTGGAGTAGCAATACTTATATCAGACAAACTAGACTTTTAAAACAAAGACTATAAAAGGAGACAAAGAAGGGCATTCTATAATCATAAAAAGGGATAATCCAACAAGAAGATATAACAGTTGTAAATATGCACTAAACATGGGAGCACCCAAATATATAAAACAATTAATGACAAACATAAAGGAACTAATAATAACCCCCACTTACATCAATGGATAGATTATCTAAGCAGAAAATCAACAAGAAAACAATGGCTTTGAATGATATACTGAAACAGATGGACTTAACAAATATATTCAGAGCATTCCATCCAGAAACAGCATAACATGTGTTCTTTTCAAGTGCACATGGAACATTCTCCAGAATACTTCACATATAAAGTCACAAAGCAGGCCTCAACAAGCACAAAAAGATTGAAATCATATCATTCACCTTTTCTGACCACAACACTATGAAACTAGAAGTCAATCACAACAAAAAATTTGGAAAGACCACAAATACATGGAGGTTAAATAGCATACTACTAAACAAGGAATGGGTCAACCAGGAAATCAAAGAAGAAGTAAAAAAAAAAATACATGGAAACAAATAAAATTGAAAACACAACAGTCCAAAACCTTTGGGATGCAGCAAAAGTAGTTCTAATAAGAAAGCATATAGCAATACAGGCCTACCTCAAGAAGCAAGAAAAATCTCAAATAAACAACCTAACCTTACACCTAAAGGAGTTAGAAAAAGAACAACAAACAAAGCCTAAATCCAGCAGAAGGAAGGAAATAATAAAGATTATAGCGGGCACATGTGGTGATGAGCAGTGGGTGTTATACGCAACTAATGAATCATTGAACACTACATCAAAAACTAATGATGTACTATATGTTGGCTAATTGAACATAATTTTAAAAAGATTATAGCAGAAATAAGTGATATAGAAACAAACAAACAAAACACAATACAACAGATCAGTGAAACCAAGAGCTGATTCTTTGAAAAAATTATTAAAATCGATAAACTTCTAGCCAGAATTATCAAAAAGAAAAGAGAAAGGACCCAAATAAATAAAATCAAGAATGAGAGAGGAGAAATAACAACCAACACCACAGAAATACAAACAATTATAAGAGAATATTATGAAAAACTATATGCCAACCAATTGGACAACCTGGAAGAAATGGATAAATTCCTAGAAATGTATAAACTACCAAAGCTGAAACAGGAAGAAATAGAAAACTTGAACAGACTGATAACCAGCTAAGGAATTGAATCAGTAATCAAAAAACTCCCAAAAAAATCATAAGTCTAGGGCCAGGTGACTTCACAGGCTAATTCTACCAAACATTTAAAGAAGAGTTAATACCTATTCTTCTCAAACTATTCCAAAAAATAGAAAAGGAAGGAATACTTTCAAATTCGTTCTGTGAGACCAGCATTACCCTGCCAAAAGCAGATAAAGACTCCACTAAAAAAGAGAACTAGAGGCTAATATCCCTGATGAACATGGATGCAAAAATTTTCAATAAAATACTAGCAAACCGAATCCAACAATACATTTAAAAAAATCATTCACCACTGATCAACTGGGATTTATTCCTGAGTTGCAAGCACGGTTCAATATTTGCAAATCAAAGTGATACACCATATTAATAAAAGAAAGGATAGGAACCATATGATCATGTCAATAGGTGCAGAAAAAGCATTTGACAAAGTACAACATCCATTCATGATAAAAACCTTCAACAAAGTAAGTTTAAAGGGAACATACCTCAACATAATAAAGGTCATATATGAAAAACCCACAGCTAATATGATCCTAAATGGGGAAAAACTGAGAGCTTTTCCTCTCTGGTCAGGAAGAAGACAGGGATTGTACTCTCACCACTGTTATTTAACATAGTACTGGAAGTCCTAGACACAGCAATCAGACAACAAAAAGAAATAAAAGGCATCCAGATCAGCAAGAAAGAAATACATCTTTCACTATCTGCAGATAATGTGATACTCTACATAGAAAACCCAAAAGACTCCATCAAAAACTGCTAGAACTGATAAGCAAATTCAGTAAAGTTGCAGGATACAAAATCAATGTACAGAAATCTGTTGCATTTCTATACACCAATAATGAAGCAGCAGAAAGAGAAATTAAGGAATCAATCCCATTTACAATTGCACCCAAAACAATAAGATACCTAGGAATAAACCTAACCAAAGAGGTGAGAGACCTGTACTCTGAAAACTATATATCAAAATACCAACAGCATTTTTCACAGAGCTAGAATAAACAATCCTAAAATTTGTATGGAACCACAAAAGACCCCAAATAGCCAAAGCAACCTTGAAAAAAAAAAAAAAAAACAACAAAGCTTAGAGGCATTACAATTCTAGACTTCAAGTTATACTACAAAGCTGTTGTGATCAAAGCAGTATGGTACTGGCATACACAAAAAATAGAAGCATAGATCAATAGAGCAGAATACTAAACCAAGAAATGAACCCACAACTATATGGTCAATTAATCTTCAACAAAGCAGGAAAGAATATCCAATGGGAAAAAAGAATGTCTTCTCAACAAATGGTGTTGGGAAAACTGGTCAGCAACATGCAAAAGAATGAAACTGGATCACTTTCTTTTTTTTTTTTAAAGATTTTATTTATTTATGTGACAGAGAGACAGCCAGTGAGAGAGGGAACACAGCAGGGGAGAGGGAGAGGAAGAAGCAGGCTCCCAGCCGAGGAGCCCGATGTGGAACTCGATCCCAGAACACCAGGATCACGCCCTGAGCCGAAGGCAGATGCTTAACGACTGCACTACCCAGGCTCCCCCTGGATCACTTTCTTAAACTAAGCACAAAAATAAATTCAAAATGGATGAGGGGCGCCCCCTGCTTGTGTTCCCTCTCTCGCTGGCTATCTCTATTTCTGTCAAATAAATAAATAAAAAATCTTTTAAAAAATGGATGAAAGACCTAAATGTGAGACCTGAAACCATAAAAATCTTAGAGGAGAACACAAGCAGTAACCTCTTTGACATTGGCCATAGCAACTTCTTTCTAGATAAGTCTGCTGAAGCAAGGGAAAACAAAACCAAAATAAACTATTGGAACTTCATCAAAATAAAAAAACATCTGCACAGCAAAGGAAATGAACAATAAAACTAAAAGGCAGTCTACAGAAAGGGAGAAGATATTTGCGGATGACATATCTGATGAAGGGTTAGTATCCAAAATGTATAAAGAACTTATCAAACTCAACATCCCAGAAATGAATAATCCACTTTAAAAAAATGGGCAGAACACACAAATAGACATTTTTCCAAAGAAGACACCCAGCTGGCTATCAGACACATATAAAGATGCTCAACATCACTGATCATTAGGGAAATACAAATCAAAATTACAATGAGATATCACCTCACACCTGTCAGAATGGTTAAAATCAATAACACAAGAAACAGCAGGTGTTGGTAAGGATATGGAGAAAGCAGAACCCTCTTGCACTCTTGGTGGGAATGCAAACTGATGCAGCCACTGTGGAGAGCAGTATGGAGGTTCCTCAAAAAGTTAAAACAAAAACTACCTTTGATCCAGCAATTGCACTAATAAGTATTTACTCAAAGAATACAAAAATATTTAAAGTGTTACATGCACCCTGATGTTTAAGGCAGCATTATCTACAATAACCAAACTATGGAAATAACCCAAGTGTCCAGCAACTGATGAATGGATAAAGACAATGTGGAATATATATGCAATGGAATATTACTTAGCCATAAAAAAGAATGAAATCTTGCCGTTTGCAATGACATGGATTGAGCTAGAGAGTATTATGCTAAGCAAAATAAGTCCGTCAGAGAAAGACAAATACCATATGATTTCACTCGTATGTGGAATTTAAGAAACAAAACAAATGAGCAAAGGGGAAAAAAAGAGAGAGGGGGGCAAGCCAAGAAACAGACACTTAACTATACAGAACAAACTGATGGTTACCAGAGGGGAAATGGGTGGGAGGATGGTTTAAATAGGTGGTGGGGATTAAGAAGTGCACTTGTGATCAGCACTGGGTGTTGTGTGGAAGTGTTGAATCACTGTATTGTACACCAGAAACTAATATTACATTGTATGTTAACTAACTGGAATTTAAATAAAAACATACATACACACATAAAACAATTAGAGGCATTTGTTGTACATCTCAGCTACCTCAAGCAGTAGATAACAGTTGGAGCAAATAGTAGGCTAACCAAAAAAAGGTTTAAAGAAAAAGCTGGAGAATGAGATGTCCTTGGGGAGGTTTAAAAGACTCTGACATATTAATGGCAATCTGGACAGCCACATGCATATGTAAGGTTGTGTGTATGCCCAGGGCTGTATACCTGCTCTAAAAAGACCTGAGAAAGCACTAAGTTCTCACCTCTGTGTGAACTTGGAGTTCTGTAAAAATAGGAAATGAAGGCTAAGACCAAGTTGTAAATTACTTTGCTGAGTGTTGAAATTGCAACCATACATGTACACAGAACCCCTCAGCAAAACTGTGAGACTTATTGATTCCATGCATTGAAGGAAATTTCTAATCATTAGTTGACTACTAACTGAGCAGAGACACTGGTGGCCATGAATGACAAAGAATACAGACTTCACACAATTAATTCAAGAAAGTCACACACAAAAAAGGTAACAACTATGAAAAATAGCAGTAACAACAAATTCAAGGGAAAGAGGAGAATATTAATTCCAGGGTTGCTATATTTTCAACAAGAAATTATGAGGCATGCAAAGAAATAATGGAGTATGGACCATCCACTGGGGGAAAAAATCAGTCAACAGAAATTGTCCTTGAGGAAGCCAGATTTTGGCCTTACTGGACAATGCCTTTACATCAGTTATTTTAAATATGTTCAAAGAACTAAAGGAAAGTATAACAATGATGTCTCACCAAATAGAGAATATTAATGAAGAACTGGAAATTCTACAAAAAACAGCCAGATAGAAATTATGGAGTTGAAAAGTACAATAACTGTGGGGCACCTGGGTGGCTCAGTCGTTAAGCGTCTGCCTTCGGCTCAGGGCATGATCCCAGCGTTCTGGCATCGAGCCCCACATCAGGCTCCTCCGCTGAAAGCCTGCTTCTTCCTCTCCCACTCCCCCTGCTTGTGTTCCTTCTCTCGCTGGCTGTCTCTCTCTCTGTCAAATAAATAAATAAATAAATAAATACATCTTAAAAAAAAAAGAAAGAAAAAGAAAAGTACAATAACTGAAGTGAAAAAATCACTAGAGAGGCTTAACAGCAGATTTGAGTAGGTAAAGTTACCAGGATGAATATAAGAGGCACTAAATGTTTCCACATTCTATTCACAAATTCCATTGAACTTAATTAGAGTTGAGAGGCTCAACATAGTTTCAATCTCTTCACCCCCCTCCTTCAATATATAGAGGTAAATGTCTGGGAATGCATTAGAGAATCATCAGAGAACATCTTTAAATTTTAAGTCAAGTGATAGGGAAGGTTCTACAGAATCATTATTAGAGAAGGAGAGTGGCATCTGCTGATTTCTTCTCTGGAACCAAGGGGCAGGATAGTCACTGAAGAGAGATAGCAAGACAGAAATCAAAGAGCATTCATTCCGGGGGAAGCCGAGGTATTTGAGTTTCCCCTGAGTCAAACAGACACAAAGAATGATACCTCGCCCTTGATGGCTGCCTATTGGGCCAGGGTCTCCTGGCAACAAGAGCCTGTGTGATGCACCGCCAAGGGCAGGATTTGAAGTGGGTTCAAACTGAAGTACATCTTTTATATATAAGAACCGTATGGTGGGAAGATCCATCCAAGGAGCCTCTGAAAAAATATGTCCATGAGCTTCAGGTCAGAGGAAGCATTTATGTTCATGCATACACAAGGCCTCTGGGAAGGAGTGGTAGTAGTCAATGCAGAAGACTACAAATGGACCTCTTCTACCAGAGATGTCTGCCCCAGGTACCACCACCCATATTACGTCTCCCTGGGCTCTGACACAACACAGGAAGAAAAAAAATCCGGAAGAGGGCAGTATGAAAGAAGTTGGAAAAAGCTCTTCCCTTATTCACAACCCCTCAGGCCAAGGCCCAGCACTGGGGGTCCAGAGGAAGAGTTCATGATAAACTGAATGGGAGATCGAAGTTTCAAACTGCACTGACCTGGGCATTTTCAAATACAAGAATAACAGGCAACTAAAAAAATCTGCCTGGGTTATCTTTGAAGAAAGAGAAAGGGAGCTGGAACAGAGAATGTTTGAAACGAGTGGTTGGAGAAAAAATATTCTTGTCACATTCTATCAAGCAGTTCCATATAGATACCATGGAAATTGTTATAGCGAGTAAGTACACAGACCAACACAACCGTTTGTGTCATTCTTATGTATTTTGAAAACACATCACTATGCAACCATAATGAACTTTGAGTTTCTTCTCTTCTCTGGCTTCAGGTCACTCATCTAGAAAATGAACTGGTTTTACCAAATAATCTCCAAGAAGTACCTCTCTGTTCTAACTTTATTCAGCACAGTAACCAATTATTGCATACCAATGAGTAACCCAAGTGTAGCACTTTACAAATAAGCCAATTCTTACCAACAACCTATGAGTAGGTAAGACAGATATTCTTGGTCCCTTTTAAGGTTAAGAGGATGGTGAGACTCAGAGAGGCCAAATGACTCGCCCACGTTCCTCCAGCTGGTGAATGGCAGGGTGAGTACCACGAATTAAGCCTTCTAACTAAAAAGCATGTCCTCGTTCCAGTAAGTCACACCATTTCAGGCTTAGTTCAATCCTGAATATCATCCAAAATGTTGCCCCCAAATGCCACTTCCGTCTCTTCATATTTCATGCATTATGAGAGGATTATACTTACGAGCAAGAGAGAACATTCTGCAAAACTTCCTAACTGCTGGAGCAGATCACTGGTGGTGGCGGAGGGGTCAGGTATCTAGACTGGCCAGGAGAAGAGGCAATCAGCTGCAGGGAATTGAGGAACTTGCAAAAGTCATCTAAGAATTTTCTTCTGCTTGGGCCAACATCAGAAGGAAGGATGTTGGTTGGTGACCTGACAGCAAGATCAAGAAGAAAGAGAAATGCTGGAATCTTTTTTGAATTTACTTTCATAAAAAGAAAAAAGCCCTTCCAGAGATTTCCAGATTTATATTTTTTTCCAAATAGATGGTGCTGGAGGATGATTGACATCCAAGCTCTTCACGTGACAATATTTGTGTAAAGCATTTGGAATCATGTTTATTATGCTGAGAATGACATCCTGGGGAACGTACATGATTCTCTGGATTTTAAAATCTACAAGCATCTACCATTATTTAAGGCCAGCTCTTATTTACACAAAGGATCGCTTTTGCAACCTTCTGTGCATTCGGAATTCTTGAAGCACCACATTACATTGTTTTATCATGTGGTCATGTGTTTTGGGTTACCCTCGTCATAAACTGCAGCTGCAGGGAAGAACTATGTACCCAGTCTACTTTAAACTTAATAAAATCTTCCACATGGAAAATGAATTAAACCATCCTATTGTGGTACATGTTTATTGTGATGACAGAGAGGGGGTGCTTGGGTTTCTTTGCTTTTGGTTTAGGCCATCAGGCTTTCAAAGCCCCCTGGGACATTGTCCTCTGCAGAGGAAATCCACTAGGACCTCAGTATTCAAAGACTGATGTGACTAAGTCTGTCTCTGGAGAGAAAGTGTCGGCCAAAGTGATTGGGAGGCTCTGTCCCCACCCCGTTCCTTCTCGAAGCTGACCAGATGTGCAGGGTCCCACTCTAAACTGACCACCCCCCTCGGACAGGGGCTAGTTTGTCACTGACCCCCAAATTGCCTAGAACTGAAAATGTTTTAATTACAATAGATTTAGAATTTACAGATTCCCTGAACCTTAAATCCAGAATCTACCTTCAGGATGAATTTGGTAAAAGTGAGAAAGGGATAGAAGAGATTTTCCAAGGAACAAATAATCAAATCCAAATGCAGAGTTCTTATGGATCTGTAGCCTCTTTCCTAAGTTTCATGTGCCTGACATGGGCCCTCAAGTAGTATTTGTTTAGACATTCAAGAGGCTTTGACCCTATCTTCTTTTCCACAGTATGGGAAAGAGTTTCCCGTGAAAGCCCGTTCCCTCACCCTCTTCCGGTGTGTGCTCACACACCGCCACCACCACGCACACACCCACCATAGCTCACATGCCTGGAGCAGTGACTCCTAGGCAAACTTCCATGAAGTTTCATATCTCCTCAGAGATATTGGGCGTTATAACCTAAACACACACACTCCCATATCTATGTACATACACAAGATGCTTTTATTAATGTTGTTGATGTAATATTATCCTTCAAAGCATGAGAAGGAACAGCTATAGATAAGGACGAGAGTGAAGTGCACCCAATCTCTTAAAATACTGATCATTGGCTGAGCCTGAGGTAACTCTACCCTGCTCATGTTTCTGGAATGAGTTAGTCTGTGTTCCAAGAAGTGGGTGTGTGTGCCTTGCTGGAGAGGGGGACAAAGGGAGCAGGAGAAGGGAGTGAGAGAGAAATCTGTTGACAGGACAGTTATTACTCTGATAAATGTGGAATATAGGACATGGACAGCTGGAGCACCTTTGAATTTCCACTGTCCTCTTTCTCCTGGGAGTGCCTCGTGCTGTGTATGTTGAAGCATCCGCAATCTAATCACCAAGAAATCCTTACAGATTGCCAGTTGCTTTTTACCACAGGCAATTGATTATGTTCGAGCATCTGAAAACTTGATGCATTTAATGCCTATGCCTAAGGACAAACAAAATTGCAAAATCATCAATGCCAAACATTCACTTAAAAATATATTTAACTCTTTGTGGGTTTGATTTGTATTTCCCTGATGCCAAGTGCGCTAAACTCTACCTCTGAAATTAGTACTACAGTCTATGTTAAGTAGTTGATTAAAAAAATAAATACGTAAAAAGCAACCTGACCATCTAAGGTAGTCCTTAACAAAAGTACATTTAACTCTTTTAAGTCAAAATGTGTCCATAGTTATATTTTGGATTTTCTTGCCATTGACTAAAGAAAGTAACAGTCTCTTTTATGCAACACTTTATCCAGTGTTAAGATAAGGCATGCGTCAAAGCATCTCAAAGCATTTGATGAAATCACAAGGGATCTGAGGAAACCTTGTGTGGTGTCACGTTAGTGCACGTGCACACACTCACATAACACTTGCCACTGATCAGACCCTGCATAGCCTCATGGAACTCTATTTTTGAGGAATGGCTTTGCAGAGGAACTTGGCCAATATCCTGTATGAACCGAAGGCACAGAAAGTGTAGTGCTGCCTCAGGTATCAGCTCAGATTCCCTGCAGCTTCTAGCTGGAACTGGAATGTTCCTTCCAAAGCGCTAGAGAATTGCCACTCCACCCAGATTCTGCTGGATTATGTGATTCTTGGCACCTTAATTACACTCAAAACTTCACACCATCTTGAAAATCTGTTTCAGAGTTCAGAGCTGGGTTGTCCCATACATGGTTACTGACAGTTGCTGACAAGGGCCATAAACTATCATAGTTTAGAACAGTGATCACAAAGCGTGTTTGGTTATGCAAGCCTAGAAGTAAAAATAAATGCACATGAATCCTAAATGTATGTATGTCAATTTACAAATTATATATCTATGAATCGGGAACTATACATTTTGTATATTATGAAACATACCTAATGGAATAAAGACGAAGTAAGTAAATGTGTTGTTGAACACCAGGCGCCTGGGTGGCTCAGTCGGTTAAGCATCTGCCTTCGGCTCAGGTCATGATCCCAGGGTCCTGGGATCGAGCGCCACAGTGGGCTCCCTGCTCAGTGCAGAGCCTGCTTCTCCCTCTGCCTGACGCTCCCCCTGCTTGTGTTCTCTCACTCTCTCTCTGTCAGATAAATAAATAAATAACTTTTAAAAATGTGTTGTTCACTGTGATGTCTTCACCCTGTGGGAAGGCACATATGGCTTCATCCTATAGAAAGCCTAGGTAAGGTTTATCTATAATGGAAGTGGTTCTCAATTCATGTTCTATATAGATTTCTTGATAATATTAAATATTTGTGGCTGAGTTCTCTTTGGCTATGAATAGAGTCGTAAAGTGGCTGATGATGGCCTACTTGGCAGACAGAAAGAGTTGCTTCTGACATTTTCTCAATCTCAAGAAACTTGAGATTGCAATAATAGTATTACCTCAACCCATTGTTTCCATACAGACAAATTTTGAAGCCACTGGTCCATTATTTGAAATTTACTCTAGTTAAAAGTAGATAATATAACCTTTAAGTTCACTTAACTAGGTTCTTATAAAAGGCACTGCGTTGCAATACTCCAGGTGACTATCTGTCATAGGGACCGAGGAGAGTGAGCCAGTGTAAAATATTTAAATATTGGCAAAATAATTTCTTTCTTATTTTCTAGATTAAAAATAAATGCAAATCTAGCTTCTAATCCTTTCTTCCTATATTCGGATTGATTATCTTGCCCACCCTCAGTAGTACACATACCCCACTTTGGAGCTGAAGAGAGGGGCCATAGTCGTTTGGGCTCTTAAGAACCCACATCATGAACTGTTTATCATCAAATGACAGCTTAAATGTCCCCTCTCCAGAGACATCTTTCCTTAGAGTAGCCTCCCTTCTGACACAAACAGAGCCCAGTATATCACTATCACCATAGCATTTACCCTTCTTGGAACTACATTGTTTGCATATTGGCTCATTTATCTATCGGTGTATTATTTCCCTCTTATCCTGTATTAGAATGTAAGCACCACAAAAGCAGATGCCCTGTCCGTTTACACCACCCTGTCCCTTGACCTGACAATCCGTTAAACTTTTGATTGATAGAATCATAATATTAATATAATTTTGTTGGGTAGCCATTTACTTCACTGTCCTCAATACGGTGGCATGACTATGATACCTTTACAGTGCTAAAGAGTACAACCTGGCCATCTTCAAATCTTCCAGTTACCTTCTCAGTTGCTCAAATGGAAAATCACATATGATTGTTGGCTTGCAAATGTGGGGAAGAATTCCTAGCTTCTACCACAGAAACCAAAAAATTTTTCTAGTTCCTATCTTGTAGAATGCCAAACCCAAAACTACTTAAGTAAAAATTATATGTAGGCTCAAAAAATGTGTTTCCTCTGTATTAATTTTGAAGATGAGAGGATACAAACTATGAAATTATGTCAGGGAGCTTTTCCAAATCACAAATGACATCTGAAACCTAAACGGTTATAATTATTACTACTGAAATATTTGTTTCCTAACTCAGGGAAAATGATATGTATAAAAATGGTATGCAATGAATAGGAGACGATTTTGAGCTCGTTCACTACATCAGTAATTTTGCCGGTATTCGTAATTTAAAATTCAACAATTTAAACCCTTTAAAGTGGTTATTTTTATTCTCATTTAATATGTAGACCTCAAGGCAACAGAATGTACCTAGGTTTTTTTTTTTTTTAGCAGTCTTAGGGAAAAACTAAAAACGCTCATAAAATAGTTTTTATTTCCACCATTTTACATTATTTACAACACCAAACACAAAGATTTACAAAATTTTAAATAAGTATTTAATAGATGTTGTGGCAGGCAGAATAATGGCCTCCAAAGATGTCCACATTCTAATCTCTGGAGCCTATGAATATGTTACCTTACATGGCAAAAGGGATTTTGCAGGTGTGACTTAGTTAAGGATCTTGAGATGGGGAGATGATCTTGGATAATCTAGGTGGGTTCAATGTAACTAGAGGGGGCCTATAAATGAAAGGCAGGAGGGGCAGAGATGTAAGGATAAAAGCAGTGTCACAGCCATGTGATGTGAGAAGGACTCGGCTGGCCCTTGCTGGCTTTGAAGATGGAAAAAAGGCCATGGGCCAAGGAATGCAGGCAGCTTCTAGAAGCTGGAAGAGACAAGGAAACAGAATCCCCCCAGAGCATGCAGAATGAACACAGCCCGGCTGACACCTCTGTTTTAGTCCAGAGAGACTCATTTTGGACTTCTGACCTCCAGAACTATAAAATAATAAATTGGTTTTGTTGTAAGCCACTAAATTTGTGGTGATTTGTGACAACAGCAGCAGGAAACTAATATGGCTATCTTTTTCAAACACACACTTTTAAAAATTCATCAATTCCTCTGTGTAGCCTCTCACATTCAGCCCGTAACAAATTTTGATGGCTTCAACAAAATAGTTTAGAGTTCTTGAAATCTGAGCTTTTTTCATATTAGAGAATCATTTTAAGTCGTGCAAATTAGATAATAAAGCCAAGTTTTTGTGGGTGGTTATTTATAACTCTAAGTTCAGATGTAAAAAGACACCTATTTGACACAAAGCAATAGTTGTATCATAAACTATCTGAATGTTCAATCCAAGCCTTTTATTTTGTGGGAATTGAGCAAATAAGATCATGCTCTGTAAGGAGTATGTGCTCAAGAAATGTTGACAGATCAATACAAGAGACACAAGTGAGGTAGCCTTTGGACCTGTAGATCTTCCCTGAGTCTGATACTTGGCTGTCTACAACCCATTCCTCTAATGAAACTTATGGGATCACATGTCCAGTATTGTTTCTCAAATAGAACTAGAAAGAATAGCCTGGGAAGTGTACCATTAGCTGGAACTGGAAGGAATCGTGATACCTGAAGAGTCTCAGCACTCTGGGTGGACTATGATTTTCCATTAATCAAGTTAAGTGCTGCTGCCCAGTCTTCACTACACAGTGCCCCGGAAAGCAAGATCCACCAGTAAAATGCTTTAAAAACAATCCATATGGAAACCATTGGCAATAACATATCCTAGCATATGGCAAGTGACATGTATACATATAAAAATAAGAACTGTAAGCATCACGAGCTGTTTCAATAGTGAAATCATATTCCTCCCCACCACCACCTCTCCAACAACACACAACAAGGAGTCCCCTGCCACCCCTCTGCCACCTGAGCCACCCAGACGGAATGTGAATTGTGCAATAATGGCTATGCTCAGTCATTGTACCAGTTAGGGTCCCAACTGGAAGCAGATGACACACTGAAGTGAATTTACATAGTCATTAATGAACTTTTTACAGAGGATTGGACGGGATTGAAGCACTGATGGGGAGACAGTAGGCACCGAAGGATCAGCAATAGTGGGAAGCTGCCGGTACCACTCCTAGGTCTGAAGGGGCAAGGAAAAGGAATGTTCTTTCTGGTATCAGGGAGAACTAGAGCTATGGCAGTGGGATGTCCTGACAGGAGCTCTTCTTGTAGCAGAATGCAACCAGTGGCAGAACCACAGCAGGGAGGAGGTGGGAAGGGGAATTATCATGACCTCATCATCTACCCACCCATCTGTCTCTTGTGAGAGCCTCCTCTTGGCCAGCCCCATCCAAATTGCAGCTGGGTCAGTAGTCTGGATGATACAGTCCATGGAAGTCTCTCTGGAAGAGACACCTGGACAAAGCAAGAGAAGAATGGATGGAACATAAAAAATATAGAGCAGTTTTTCAATTCAGCCACCATTGTAATGAGCACTTAGTGAGAGCCATGCTCTGTGCGATGCATGCAGTCAAAGAGATAGAAGTGATTGAGTCCGCCTCACAAAACTCAGAGACTGCCAGGGGAAGACAGAAAAGTAAATGATGACATGATGACAATGATACTATGATACAACAAGAACAGAGTATTATGGAAACACTTAAAGGAGCAAGCCAATACAAAAGGGTCAGTGAAGGCTTCTAAAAGAGAGTCAGATCTAAGCCAAAATATGAATTCATTGGCCATCACTGACTTTCAGTGAGGACTGTTCTAAGGGCTTCACACATTGTAGCACATTTAATCCCTCCAAGGACCCTATGACTCAGGATCCATTATTCCCCAATTTAAACCTGGGAAATCTGATGCACAAGGCCATGACTTACCCAGTGTCACACACCTTTAATTGGTGAATTCAGGTATCTAACTCCAGAGCTGCCCTCTTAACCATCACCCTAGAAGTAAGGAGAGTTCTGGGTAGAGGGAAAAACCCACACTAAGGGCTTGAGAGTTCACAGGCTGTTCAGAAAGCCCAGTCTCGTCTGGCTGATACAGAGAAGGGGAAGGGTCCAGGAAAGTGGAAAAACAGGATTAGGGGCTGCCGAAGTGAGAACACATCATGCAGGGCTCCATAAACAACGTAACAAGGCTTTGGTTTTAATCTAAAAGCAATGGGAAGCTTCTGTCGAGTGTTTTAACCGGGAAAAGCAATTTCTAGATTTGCACTTTCATAAGATTCTAGCTGAAGTAGGAGAGGGTATGAAAGTGGGTCAAGAGGTGAGATAAGAACAGTTAAGAGACTGCTGTGCAGCAATTTGCTATACAACCCAATAATTCCAGTCCTAGAAATGAAACTTATCTCCACTTGCAGATTTGTGTATGAATGTTCACGGCAACATCATTCATAATAACTCAAGAGTGAAAACAGCTCTAATGTCCATCCGTGGGTAAAGTGATAAACAATAATGTCCATCGGTGGGTAAATTGATAAACAAAATGGTCTATCCATGCAATGGACTATTATTCAGCCACGAAAAGGAATGAAGTGCTGATTTGTGCTACTGTGTGGAAGAGCTTCAAACACATTGTGCAGAGTGAAAGGAGCCAGTCACAAAAGGTTACATATTGTATGGTTCCATTTATTTGGAATATCCAGAAAAGGTGAATCTATAGAGACAGAAAGCTTAGTGGTTGTCAAGGGCTGGAGGTGTGAACAAGGATTGACTCTTAAATAGTAGAGAGGGGTCTCTTTGGGGTGATGGAAATGTACTAAAACTGGATTATAGTGATAGTTGTACAACCCCGTGAACTTACCAAAAATCGTTGAAATGCACACATAAAAGGGGTGAATTTTGTGATATGTAAATTATATCTCAGTAACTTTCATCGAAACAAAAAAACCAAAACAAAACAAATGAGGTTGTTTCAATAACGTAAGGAAGACAAGATGGTGGCCTAAGCCAAAGTAGGGGCAGTGGGGATGAAAAGCAGAGAAGTGGTTGAAACTGATAGTGCCGTTTACGGTTGGGAGAGATGACTGGAAATTTCGGCACCTTGACCAAGAGGCTTTGAGAAAGAGACTGTGGCTTTTTGCCATCCTGGTGTTGGAGGTCTGTGTCGGAAGACAGAGATCTCCAGCTGTGGGAGATTACCCGGCAGTCAGTGCCTCTAGCATGAGCAGTAGCTCTCCGCTGAAGATAACGCAGAGAATTCTTGAATACAAATTTTTGGCATTAGAAGGGAGACTTTAAGAATTAGCCAGATATCTTGGACTAACCTCTAAGAAGGTCCTAGGAACAATCATAGCACGCTATGTGGATGACTGCCCTCATATATGTCAATCAGTTTTCCAAAACAAGAATGAGAATATCTGGGTTCTTGAGTTAATACCCCTTTCCACATCAAGTATAGTGACATTTGGTATCCCTTGAGGAGTGTTTGGGTTGTGAGGTCCCCTCATGTAGCTTTAGAGCCAAGAAAATGTCAGTGGTCTTTCTGCTTCCCCCTCGAGCCACAATAAAATCCAGGGTCTGATTAGTTGTTTGGGCGACACCTAGTCATGTTTTGATGGAGTTTGGTAAAACAAGTAAAAAGATCCATTTTTCCCAGGCCCATGAAATGCATGTCGTGGTAAGAAAATTGGGTTAGACTGTGTTTCCCCTGCCAGGACATAGAGTTCTCCATGTAGTTCAATACCCCCTAAGGGATGGTCGAACCTTTCAGCATATGGTTAGTTAATCTCTCTTATGCTGGGTTATCAGTGGGTCAGCTGAAAGGTCAGAAGCTACAACAGGAACATGAGAAGTCTGAGCTCGGAGTTGTGCATTGTAGGGTGACTTTTAAAAACTTGGGAAGGGGTGAGGACGTCTGGGGCATGGTAAGAAGGGGAATTTCCTGCTCGATTTCAGCAGCTTTTCTCTCAGCTGCCTTTTGTCTCCTAAGAGATCGAAGTTCCTCGCCTCTCTGATATAAAATTTGCTCTATGTATTTACTTTTCTGGCAGCTGGGAGGCAGATGTAGCGATGTGCTGCCCACTCTCTGCATATCACTGATTTTAAGCTGAGATCTGGGCCACTTGATTTAAAGCAAAATATTTCTTCTGGTTCAAATATCTTGAGGGAGATGATCGGGGCCGGCAATATAAGCTAAGAATTTGGTGTGGCCAGGTCTACATATATGCTGGCTTTATGTGTGGTTTCAGCTATGTGGCTCCTCGTGAACGAGTTGGGGTGACCAGAAGGAAGCTTTAGCATTAACTCTTGATCAGTTCCTCCTCGGGGCAGTACCCCTGCTATTCCTGTAGCCGTGAAAGTCATCCGTGGAGCAGCTGAGAAAGTTCCTTAGTTACAAAAGATTTTTCTAAGTTCTACTTTGTACTGAAAACAAATCATGTTCTGTCCTTTTAATAATGAAAACTGAGAGATGACATATTGACAGAGCAGGACTTTTTCTTTCTTATCCTTTTAATTCCTTATAAGTCTTCTAATCACATTATTTGCCTTGACAGTAACACATTCTTTAGTCTGAGTACTTGGGAAGCAAGTAAGCAAACTGAATTCCGTACTGCTTGATGGAGCGCTGAGTAAAATAAAAGCTAAAATTGGATTACTGCGTCATTATGAAGAGAGAAGATTTAAGAGGCAGAAGGAAGACAACCCAGATTTCTCGTGCTGTGTTGAGGACCTTGTAGCTTTTTTTTTTTTTTGAAGAGTTTATTTATTTGAGAGAGTGAGCAAGCGAGAGAGAGCCGGAGCAAGAGCACAAGCAGGGGGAGGAGCAGAGGGAGAGGGAAAAGCATGCTCCCCGCTGAGCAGGGAGCCTGACGCGGGGCTCGAGCCCGGGACTCCATCCAGGGACTCCATCCAGGGACTCTGGGATCATGACCTGAGCCAAAGGGAGACTCTTAACCAACTGAGCCACCCAGGCACCCCGAGGACCTTGTAGCTTGAAATAACATATCTTGGTTCCAAATACATTTATTAGAGAATAACCAAGAGAGAATAAGCCTAGAACGTAATGCTGTGGTTTTGAGAGGGCTTTTTTGACAATAACATTTGCAAATCTGGACACAGAAACGTAAAGAAACTTGAGTCACAGTAAGGAGACACTTGAGAGTGACTTGGAGAACTTTTCTGTTTGTGTAGAGGCATCGTATGTATTGCTTTGTTTAAACCATACCTACACACTCACTGCATAATACTCGTTTTAACTCACAGGGAGCATCGGTGAAAATATATTTTTGGTAGCAAATTCAGAAATTAACTCCATTTGCTTCTGAGCATAAGAGAGGTTCTTCAGTTTACCTTTGGGCTGAAATACTAACCTTTAGCATTTGTAGCTGTTTCTCTTAAGCGATAAGGTGCTTGGGGAAGCTTTGGTTTCTCTGAGAAAAAAACAATTGATTTCTACAGCACTGAAAACAAAATGCAATTGTTGCTACAAATTGTATGGAGATCTTAATGAAACATTCTTAAAATCTCATTAAATGTAGGCAAAAGAGATTGTTTACTTGGGAGATTCTGTTAAGAAAGAAGATGCACGTAAATGTGTACACTCATTGGTTGGTTTGGTTTTTTTTAATAGCTGTCAATGTCGAGACAGTGAAATGCATCATGTTTAATATGTGTTCCAATCTAAGGGATTTAAAAATAGCCTATAATTTTAGGGGCATCTGGGTGGCTCAGCTGGTTAAGTGGCTGCCTTCAGCTCAGGTCATGATCTCGGGGTCCTGGAGATCCAGCCTGTGTTGGGCTCTCTGCTCAGCGGGGAGTCTGCTTCTGCTCCCTTGCCCCTGCTCATGCTCTCTCTCTCTCTCAAATAAATAAATAAAATCTTAAATAAAATTAAATTAAAACAGTACATAGATTCCTCAAAAAATTAAAAATAGATCTACCTTATGATCCAGCAATTCCACTTCTGGGTATGTATCCAAAGGAAATGAAAACAGGATATTGAAGAGATATGTGCACCCCTGTGTTTATTGCACCATTATTCACAATGGCCACAATAAGGAAACAACCTAAGTGTCTGTCAACAGATAAATGAATAAAGATGTGGTGTATATATACAATGGAATATTATTCAGCCATGAAAGGAGGAAATCCTGCCTTTTTCAACAACATGGATGGACCTAGAGGGCATTATGCTAAGTGAGATAAGCCAGACAGAGAAAGATAAGTATTGTATGATCTCACTTACATGTGGAATCTAAAAAAGCTGAACTCATGAAAACAAAAGAGTAGAATGGTGGTTTCCAGGGGCTGGGGTGGGGGGATGGGGAGATGCTATTTAAGGGTACGAACTTGCAACTAGTGCATAAATAAGTCCTGGAAATCTAATGAACTGCGTAGTGATTATAGTCAGCAATACTATAGTATAAACTTCACAGCTGCTAAGACACTAGAGCTTAGTTCTCACCACAAAAAAGAAACGATAATTATGTGACATGATAGCGGTGTTAGCTAACTAGCTACAGTGGTAATCATATTGTAATATATAAATGTATCAAATCAACACATTGTACACCTTAAACTTATATAATGTTATATGTGTCAATGGCATCTCAATTTTAAAAATGAAAAATGAAAAATCAACTGGGTGGATAGACTGGACGAGATCATTGGTTAATTTCAGAATACCTGGAGCCAACTAAAATCGAAGGGAAGGTCAATGTCCTGAGTCCCACCCAGCTAAAGGTTTACAGTTCCCTGCTAAAGGCATCACAAAAGTGCCCCTCGTTCTTCTATACCAGTGATTTTCAAGCAGGGTAACTGAGCCCCCCACAGGCATGTGGCCATGAGTGGAGGCATTTTTGGTTGTCATAACTGGAGGAGAGTCTATTGGCATCTAGTGGGTAGAGACGAGGGATGCTGTCGAATGTCCTACAGGACCCCCACGACGGAGAATGGGGGCACAGGTTGGCAGCAGGGGTTTTTAGCAGTGTGATGATTTCAAGTCACGTGGGTAAGAGTATTTTAGAATCAGCATTTAAGGTAGAATGGGAAGTTCATACAGACTCACTAAGAAAAGACCTCAATTTCCACAGATGGAGACCTGGTGTCTGGAATGATCCATGGATAGTTTAGAAGGGAAGAACACAAAGGGATTATGTCTTCATCACCACCCTCATGACCTATTACATGTCCCTCCATACCCAGGACCAGCATGCGACATCTGTCCCACAAAGAAAATAATACAGCTGTTCTAGTCAGAGTAACTAATTCAACTGTTGTAATAAACAGTGACTTCCCACAACATCTGTTTATTTCTCACTCACATTTGACTCCAGTGCGGTTGACCAATGACAATGGAAAAGGAGGAGTCCAGGGACCCAGGTTCTCCCAGTCTAGCAGCTGTCTCATCACTAGAGCCTTAGGGACCTTAGCTACATTCTCAACATCTGGCCAACAGGTGACTGAAGGGAGAATTTCAAGGGCCATGCAGAAGGCTTTAGGAGCAGGCTACTTGCCACAGGCCAACTCCATTCCCTGGCCTCACTTAACTGCAAGGGGCCGGGAAATGTTTAGTTTTGTGCCCAGGAGGGCTTGGCAAGCACATGCCAATGTTTCTGCCAGGATATCATTTCAATATCTGAGGAAAATGTGATGGAGCTTGAAATAGGATAGTATTTGAGATCAGCTGTGTAAATTATGAAATGGATTCTCTTTATATTGTGACAAGGCAAAATTTACGTTTTTTGACAAGAAAGTAAAAATAATCAAAACTCATGAATTTCAGGGACCCGTTCTTACCATGTCAGTTTATCCCCCTTTGTTCCTTCACCCCCTCCCTCCAACTTAGGCTGCTACCCTGAGATGTTGAGGTCAGCTCAGGGACAGTGAGCAACTGAGCTGGCAGCAGAGAGGGGCCTGGGAGAATGATAAGGACTGTTTTTAAGGTCCAGACACTATGTTAATGCATAGCATTTGTTATAGAAAGGACACAGCTGACACAGCACCAGAGCCCACAGCCTTGAAATTTTCACATCGGCTTCCTTTCAAAAGCCCAGCTGAGATGGTTGATTCCTTCTAATCATTTGTTCTCCTAGGTTGGTGCTGCCCAACTTGATTGTAAGCAAGAATCATCTGGGATGCCATGGTGGACAGATTCTAAGACCCCCCCCCATTGACTTTTTTTTTTCCTGGCATTCTCCCCATTGTATAATCCTCTCCCTCAAATGCAGGTGGGACCTGGGACTTGCTTTTAACCAAAACAATATGGCTAAGGTAATGCGATGCCATGTCCATGATTACATTACTAAGATTGTAACCCCTGTCTTGCTAGTGGGCTCTCTTTCTTGCTGGCTTTGATAAGGCAAGCTGCCATGTTGGAGAGGCCCATATGAAAAGGTACTGAGGGCATTCTCCAACCAACAGCCAGCAAGGAACCTAGGACTTCAGTCAAACAGCCCTTAAATAACTGAATTTTCTTAACAACCTGCATGAGCTTAGAAGTGGATCCTTCCCTAGTTGGACCTTCAGATGAGGTCCCATCCCCAGCTGGCAAATTGACTACAGCCTTATAAGACCCTAAAACAGAGGTACCATCTAAGGCATGCCCCAATTTCCTACCCACAGAAGCTGTGAAATAATAAAATGGGTGTTGTTTTGAGCTGCTAAATGTGTGGTAATTTGTTTACAGCAATGATAAGTAATATAGATGCTTGTTAAAAATATAGATTCCCGGGTCCTAGCCACAGAATCTGTTTAGCAGGATTAGAGAAGGACTTAAGAATTCCACTTGTTCACCATAACCTCAGATGGATTTTGAACTATCTGGCTTAGAAATCACTCCAAATTCTATCATCTTTATTCTTGTATCTAGTCAGCCTCACCAGAAAGTTATATAACTCAGCAATATTATTTTTACTCCCAACTGAAGTGACTTAAAAGTTACATTTCAGTGATTTTCCTCTTGGCCCATTATTTAAAAATCTGCACTTCTTTTCTCTTGTGGTTGTAACAAATTATCATAAATTTAGTGCCTTGAAAAAACATAAACTTATTATCTTACAGTTTTGGAGGTCAGAAGTCCAAAAATAGATCTCACTAGGCTAAAATCAAGGTTTCAGCAAACGTGGTGCTTTCTGGAGGTTCTAGGAGAGAATCTGTTTCCTTGCCTTTTTCAGCTCTTAGAGGCCACCTGCATTCTTTGACTCGTGGCTCCCTTCTCGCAATGGCATCTCTGAGACCTCTGCTTCCATAGCAACATCTCCATCGGACCATGCCCCTCTGACTTATTTCTTTTCCGTATAAGGACCTTTGTGATTACATTGGGCCCACCAGGATAATTTAGGAGAATCTCTCCATCTCAAGACTCTTAACTTGATAATGTCTATAAGGTCCCTTTTGCTATGTAAGGTGACATTCACAGGTCTGGGGTTTAGGACATGAATATCCTTGGGGGAACCGTTATTTTGCCTACCACAAGATCCATTGAATAACGTATCTATGTCTTGATGCTAGTAACATATAAAATGTTTGTCTCTTTCTTTATATCACGTGAACTAGATTATTTGTCTTATTTCCTTTTCTGCCTTAGCTACTGGGGCTCTTGGAGTTCAGTTGTAATAACTCTGCTGACTTGTCTCTAATCCAGCTGCTGCCCTTGGTTTATTATTTTGTTCTTGTTCTTTTTTTCTTATTTTAACGGTTCTGTTTTGTCTGTGTCACTTATTGTAAGTTGATTTTGAAACGTAACTAGAATATACAAATCCCCATATTTAAGCTTAACCCCTAGATCCTCTGATTCCTAATCTCTTGCCCTCCAAGGTCACCAGCGAGTGAACCATTTTCTCATTTGATACCTGGACTTTCTCTCTTCTGTATCTCACTCGACTGCTCCTTCTTTGTCCTTTCCACAGCCATCCCTGGACCTCCAAGCCACTCACCAACCTAGTTGTCAATTTCCCCGAAGGGACAGTGGGTGAGTAGTTCACCCTCCACCCATTGGGTAGAGCCTGCTATGGCCCTTTATACTGTGATGGATGAACTAGTCTCTGAACCCTTGGTCAGCCTGCCCATGGAAGAAAGATCTTCTGAACTGATCTCAAATACATTGGATTCATTAAAGTACTTGAACAAATTGCCCTAGTAACTCCCATAATAGCCACACACCTCAGGGAGACAAATAATATTATCCATATGTTACAAGGGGAAATATTGAGTCAAAGAAGGCAAAGAAAGCTATAGATTCTATTTCTTTGGGAAAATTATCTCGGTTTCAGGGTTTTAGATGACTTAGATGGATGAATCCCAATCCTAGTTTTCCATTTCATCAGTACACCCCAATTATTGTTAGCAGTGGTTTGACAGAATAATTTTGTTAGCGTAATTAAAATATATATTTCAGATACCATATTCTGGAATGGTCAGAAGAGCAGAGAATAGAGTGCGAACTTTAGAAACACAATGACGAAAGTGTCTGCCAAAATGTTTTGAAGTTAAACGTATATGTTCAGCTTAACAAATTTTTATAAAATGAACACCTATAAAGCCACTCTCTTCTTATGCCCAAATTCTGTCCATGCCTCAAAGACCAGATTAGATGTCCTTCAACAAAGACTTGCAGAAGGCTCTTCCTCATAATCTTTTTTTCATTAAATTCCAGGAACATCTTAGTTGGATGCTTCTTATGTCCCATAACATGTGTATTTAACGTGTGTGTGTGTGTGAATCAGATATATATATATACTTACATACACATACATGTATATCTATATACATATATATATCATATATATATAACCAGATATATATATAACCAGATATAAGTGTATATATATATATCTGATTCACACATACATTCACTCAGTGTCATTGTTTTACTATAATTTAAATATAGTTCATCAGAGGAGCGCCTGGGTGGCTCAGGCGGTTAAGCATCTGCTTTTGGCTCAGGTCATGATCTCAGGGTCCTGGGATCAAGTGCTGCATCAGGCTCCCTGCTCAGCAGGGAGTCTGCTTCTCCCTCTCCCTCTGTCCCCCCCACCCCCACCTGCTGCTGGCTTGTGTGCATGCTGTTTCTGTCTCAAATAAACAAAATGTTAAATAAATAAATAAAGCAAGTAAGTAAGTAGCTAAGTAAGTAAGTAAGTTCATCAGAGAAGAATGAGTGAATGAATGAGGGAGGGAGTGAATGAGGCGTTGAGTTAATGGAAGTACCCAGCTCAGGAGGGAATAGTCAAGTCCACCATGTTCGGGGAGTTAGACAAGGGTCAGTAAGCCAGGTGAGCCAGGGTGGCTCTGGACAGACACTTCAGTCCTGACTTCAGGTCTTCAGTCTGTCCACCTCCTGGGATTAGATGGCCTGGGGGCCCTGAAACAGTGATCATGGTTAAAAGGGAATCAGATAATTTTCAAGTGCACCCTTCTCCTGTTTAGAGCTAGGGCGACTTTAAGGAGAGTAGGGCATACTCTGCCAACTCTTTACCTACATTTGTATCATGTTTGACTCTTTCAGCAGGTTTTCACATATACATTCTTGATTCAAGCTCAGGGGGAAATTAATTTTGCTACTGCGTTCATAACTGTTGACCATGGAAGCTAGTCTCCAGGGCATCAAGCAAATGACTAAACATTTATATTAGGGCACTTGCTCTTATTGATCTCATTTCGTCCTCAGAGAAAACTTAAGAGAGAGAAATTAGTATCCCTCCCTTTTTACAGATGATGGAATCAGAGAGCCTCAAAGAGTTTTAATGGCATGCTGAAAGTCATCTGTCTACTTCCTAGTTGAATGTCTCTGTTCTACTCAGCTGTGGTGCAGAGGAGTCTGATACATAATGAGAAAACAGACTTAGGGATTTTGGTTCAAAGAAAATGGCCCAAGGTGTTCTAATTATGGTCTTGTTTATGATTAAGCTTAATATGAAATGATAATAGTTAAGTATTCTTAAATATGTACCCTGATTTATTGTAGATGGTAATGCTTGAGTACCAACTATGTGCAAGCCACTGGGCTAATGGGACAGTGCACCCCACAAAGCTGCCTTTTCCTTATCTCGCAGATGGGAAGTAGGACACAACTCTCTTCGCTTTCAAAATCAAATCTCTTTGGTCCCCCTTTTTTTTTTTTTTCAATTTCTGTGGTCAGAATTAGCTAGGGCTCATCTCTTGATATGTACAGAAACACTTTTTAAATTAAAAAAAATCCCATTTTCCCCTCAAAAAACCTACTTCATATATCGAATAAGCTTTGTTTTTGAATGATTTTGATTTGCTAATCAAGTTTACTAACTTGATTCAGCAAAAATAATTGAGTTATGTGTTCTAGGCGGTATCTGAAGACAGTGGGCACAGAAACAGTTTGTTGCTACCTGGTATGTACAAGTAACAGATAGAAGGCATAGAGGAGGGAAGCACAAGGCATCCCAACAAATGCTCTTGCATTTATTACACAGTATGATAGTTTATGATTATAATAGATACATATTGTCATATGCAATAAATCCCACTGCTCTCGCACACTTTCTTTCTTTTTTTTTTTATAATGATTTTTTATTATATTATGTTAGTCACCATACAGTACATCCCCGGTTTTCGATGTAAGGCTCGATGATTCATTAGTTGTGTATAACACCCAGCTCGCACACTTTCTCAATTGATCATGCCAGGTTGAAGCCTGGAGATTCTACAGTAAAATCTGTTCATTCGTTTGTTTCTCCTATAGGCATGTAGATGTTTAGAGATTAGAGATTAGGAATTAGACATTAGAGTAGAGATAGAGGTGAACAGTGGTTCTTACCTGGGGGAAATACTGGGACACATACAAACACACACACACACACACACACACACACACACACACACACCAGGGAACATTTGGCAATATCTGGACACATATTTGGTTGTCACAGCTGGGAGAGGGAGTGCTACTGCTATCTACCAGGTGCAGGCCAGGGGTGGTGCTCAACATCCCACAATGCACAGGAGAGCCCGCTTCCCCTCATACACACACACATAACAAAGAACTCTCTGATCCAAAAATGTCAGTAGTGCTAAGGTTGAGAAACTTTGAGATAAATACAAGATAGCTAGATACATAAGTAGATACATAGATACATAGGGATAAAGCTAGTTATATGCTAAGTGCCAGGCACTGTGCTTGACAGACACTGACCAGGTCATCCCTCATCGACAGCATAATTTACTGTAAAGTCATTGTATGTTTTCACACCTCAAAATCTCAGTCTTGTTTCCAGGCCACGTACAGCCCAGTTCTTTTTTGGGAAAAATTAAGTTTGGCCTCTCCCAGGATTTGTTGTCCTTCTAAGCAGTACTTCTTAGGAGTAAAACCACCTAAACATACGTTTCTAGGTGAAGTTAATTTTTTGCACCGCATACATAGTTCCTAGCACTGATAACAAATTCAGCAGACTTAATCAGATTCAGATTTGGTATGCTGTTTCAGTGGAAAAGGAAAACAAATATAAGAGATCACTTTAGAACTTTGGCTCTTGTTAAAGAGTTTATGTAATTTGCTGCATTAAAGATTAAACCCAAGCTCACAAGAACTTCACATTTGTGATATAAAACTAATTCAAGATGAAATATGCAGTCCCCTGAGATGTCTTTGCAGATCTGTGTCCCTACTCTTCCCCTTCCAACATGCCAACCAGTACCAAAATCTCAATCAGTTTCTACATGGAGATTTCTTCCATCTAATACGGCATGTGGATTCTGTGATCAATATCAATAAAAGGTTTGGAGACCTGGGTGTGAGTATCCCATCCATGAAATACGTGTTTGGACTGATTCAGGGCACACACTAATCAAATACTTTTGATTGACTGTTAATATCTCACACTTAACCTTGTCAAGACTGTCCAGACTTACAGTTAATACGGTTTCAAGTCCTTTTTGGAAAAACACCATGGAAAATGTATGTTAGTGCACACTGGTCTGCAGAAATTCTTAGCATGCATTAATTGCCGATTAACTGTGAGGTTAAATGCTCAGGGAAGCTTCTGTGAAATACTGGGACTCCTTTTAAGAAGAGAACCCCCAAAGTCTTCATATGTGTAATTGTAAAAGCCTAACCTAACCTTAGGGAGTTTTTAAACTTTTTTTGGCTTCCCATTATATGTATTCCCAGGCAGACAAAAAGCTAGATTAATTTCTAAATAGAAGTACCCATTAGGATGAAGTCAAGGTCAATCGTAAATGTATCCTTTTGGCATTGGAACACTAGAGAGTATGGGATTCTCAAAGAAAAGCTCTATAACACATGACAGCTTTTAGTGTCAAAACCTTGCTGATCAGTCTGTCCAAGGTTCCCGAAAAACTTGCTAAACTAAAGCTATTCATTGACACATCTGCCTTCAGAATCACATAGAAAAAAAATACCTAACATTTAAAGATAGAAAAAGAAAGAGAAGTTTCTCAGTACTCCAATATGTTTCCAATCTATGTCAAGTCTCTCAGTTCTTTCAAAGACCTATCCTTTTTTCTGATCCCTGTAACTTAAGAGAATAGCAGGGAGCCACATAACAAGGCAGTGGAGCTTGAACACCTCCTGGAGCCCACCAGAAGGATACGGACTCTTACTTCCATATCTGTCTGTTGCTCTTTGCATGTTCCTGCCTCTGTCTCTGTCCTTCTTAGATGGATCTTTTCTTCATCATGTTTTTTCTTCTCTGGCTGCTGTATAAAACTAATGTGTTGTTCTTGTTTTGGGGGATTTTAAAAGCATTTTTAAATATTTTTACTCTTATTTTTGAATGATTTTAGATCAACTAAATGTTTCAAAGAGAATACAGATATATCCTATATATGCTTCACCTGGTTTTCCCTAATGTTGATGTCTTCCATTACCATGGTACTTCTGTCAAAACTAAGAAGCCAACATCATACCTTACTACTAACTAAACTCTAGACTTTATTATAAAAAACTAAAAACTCTAGTTTTTTCACAAATGTCTTCTTTCAGTTCTAGGATCCCATCCAAAGCATTTAGTGCATTTAGTAATCATATCTCCTTAGGCTCCCCTGGGCTGTGAGTTTCTCCATCTTTCCTGTTCAAGACTTTCACAGTTTTGAGGAGTACTAGTCAGATATTTTGTAGAATGTCACTCAATTTAGCTGCAATGATCTGAATGTTTGTGTCCCCTCAAACTTCACACGTTGAAATCTTAACCCCCATTGTGGTGATATTAGGAAGTGAGGTCTTTGGGAGGTGACTAGGTCGGGAGGGCAGAGCCCTCATGGTTAGGATTAGTGCCCTTGTAAAAGAGATCCCAGAGAGCTCCCTGGCCCCTTCCACCATGTGAGGGTATGACAATAAGCCTGCAGCCCAGAAGAGAGCACTCATCCAACCATGCTGGCAAACCGGTATTGGACTTCAAGGCGCTTCTATGGGTTTGGGGAAAAATACCACAGAGCTGAAGTGAAGTGTCCTTCTCATAGCATCGTAACAGGGATGTTTATATGTTTATATGTTTCCCTAAAACATAACTTTTGAAATTCTTCCAACCGTTGAGTTGCTCTTACCTACCCTAATATACGAATGTGTGTCTGACACATGACATTTACCTGATATTACTTGGTAAGTAAATGAATGACTATCTTTATGTCTCTCTCTGTCCTCATCTATACTCTGGGTCAGGGACCCCAGTTGGGGAAGAAGAGAAATCCTAGGCAGCCTCAATGCTGACCATGTGGTAGTCTAACTACTGTTATTGATCTGGGTTTTAAAGAGTTAATTAAAAATTACTTTGGCTGGGTGCCTGGGTAGCGCAGTCGTTAAGCGGCTTCCTTTGGCTCAGGGCGTGATCCCAGTGTTCCAGATCGAGTCCCACATCGGGCTCCTCCGCTATGAGCCTGCTTCTTCCTCTCCCACTTCCCCTGCTTGTGTTCCCTCTCTGCTGGCTGTCCCTGTCACATAAATAAATAAAATCTTTAAAAAAAAATTACTTTGGAAAATTGTGATGTATTTTCACCTTCCTAAAAGAATGTTCTAAATTTTCATTTAGTTTTGTTATTCAACTGTGGTGTTTTAAACAGTGCTAATGAAGTGAGAACTAAGCAGCTAGGAGTGAAGAAATTCAGACCTTGAGAAATGGGGAGGGGGTTTAGAATTATTGCTGTAAAATTGCTTGTTTTCATTGCTCTTTGAGGATTTGCCCTCCCGCGTGGTTATTTGCCATCTCATTAAAAGGGAAACTCTCAATGACATGGTCTTGAAACACCTGCCTAGCAAATGGAAAGAGTCAGCCTTTTAAGAGCTGTGGTTTTATTTTTTCTGTAGCTTGATGGAGTTTTCTTTTTATTTTTTAAAAATTTATTCATTTTATTTTATTTTATTTTTTTTTATTAATAATGATTTTTTATTATATTATGTTAGTCACCATACAGTACATCCCCGGTTTTCGATGTAAGGCTCGATGATTCATTAGTTGTGTATAACACCCAGTGCACCATGCAATATGTGCCCTCCTTACTACCCATCACCGGTCTATCCCATTCCCCCACCCCCCTCCCCTCTGTAGCCCTCAGTTTGTTTCTCATAGTCCATAGTCATGAGAGAAAAATTTTGATTATACAAAGTACAATCAAGCCTACAGCGCCTTCCAAATTATGTGCCATCATTTAAAATGCTTTCTGTAAAGAGTGGAATCTGAATTTCTTAATTTAATACATTATAGATAACATGACCTAAGTAACATTCCTCTCAAATAATAGGTGTAAGAAGCCTTTTGGTGACGATGTGGTCCCCAGAATTAGGCTGCCTTCGTTAGAACCCTCGTTCTTCCACTTCCTGGCTGGGAGACCTTGGGCAGCCTAATTAAACTCTCTGTGCCTCAGTTTCCTCATCTGTAGAATGGGGATGACAATATTACCATCCCTCCCAGGGCTGTTGGAAAGATGGAACGGGATGATGTATATTGAGTGCTTAGCACAGGGCATAGTAAATGCTTGGTAATGTTTACTATTGTCATCACCACGTTAGGGTCCAGTCCAGAAAGCTCAGATTCTGGCCCCAATTCTGTGATTGGTCAGCTGTGTGATACTGGGCAGATTATTTAACTTCTCTGAGACTTAGCTTCCTCAACTGGGAAATGGGGTGATAATCCCTGCATTGCCCACACTACAGGGGTGATGTGAGGACTAGATGCATTGACTTTTTTGAGGGCGATTTGCAAATGGCAACGAGTTACATAAATGTAAAGTGTAATTATGATTGCTGTTGTTGACAATAAGCCCTGTACTCAAATGTGACGTTTGTCGAAAGATTTCAGTGACGATGTACTTTTGTTTTGCATTATTTTGGCACAGAGAGAAGGGCAAGGAATGGCTACAATTTCCCGTGTACCATCCAGGTAGGAGCTGAGTTTATTCATAGCTGGTACATTTAGTTCTGATTTTCCTTCCATTTAATTCTGTATTTGCAGCCCGTTGGTCAGAGTTGTCAGAAGGAGATCAAAGCACCCGGTGGTTATTTTACAGATGCTGTAATTGGGCTCTTGCCTTCATGAAACAAGTTGTTTCAGTTGGTCATGGCACAGCCTAGCAGCCTGCCTTCTGCCTCTTTGTAGTGAAGAGAAAATGGGGTCCAAAGTGGTCATAATTTGGGGATGGGGGAATAAAGTGTTTGTTGTCGTCAAAAAAGTCCAGGAAATACTGAGCAGGGCAGTGGAAAAACACCATGGAAAGCCGCCTTGGTCCTGTTCAGACTCGTGCTCTGGCTCCCCCCAGAACACTGGCTCTTGCTGCCCTGCTTGACGCAACTCAGAGAGGCTCATGGGAAGGTCACTGCCATGTTCAGGGTGCTAAGAGTAAAGAGTCTGTTGCAGCAAAGGGAGAGGTTTAAAGAAAGAGGGGTCCTCTTCAGACTGGCAAAATGAGAGCTGGGAAGAGATGGGCTCCACATGGAAGGGCGGGGTGAGCAGGGACTCCAGGGACTGTGGATCCGTGGAGGGGGAGGCACGGCTTACATTGGACAAAGAGAAATTTCGAGTTAACACAGGTACATCTAA
>NW_024423319.1:117488557-117491889 GCF_017311325.1 Ursus maritimus
CGCTCAATGACGGCGCCACCCAGGCGCCTCCGGTTGTGGGCTTCTTGATTTTTCAGCCTGCCTTCTGTGTTCTGGGGGAGGGGCCTGCCGCGCCGATACTCAGGCAACCCTGTTTGGTTAGAGTCTCCGTGTCCCCTGCGAGGGAGGATGGGGATGGGCACTCTCTGAGCCGGTATTTCCAGGCTTTTGTTCTCTGGCGGCTTTCCCTGGCGGCCGGCTATGCCTCTTCTGAGGGTCAGAGCAGCAGAGGCTGCATTGTCACAGAACAGAGGGATTGCGGCCCGTTCTCCACTGATGTTCTGGCCACTTTAACTCTGTTACTGTTGGTGCTGCTCAACCCTGCAGCGTCCCGGAATGTGAGCCCCACACCCGGCGTCCCTGCCCTTACTTCCAGGGCCGGCGCGTCTCTGTCCTTTGTGTTTCTAATGCCGCCAGTATTCATTTTATTTTGAGAGAGAAAGCACGTATGCGGGAAGAAGGGCAGAGGGAGAGAATCTCAAGCAGACTCCCCTCGGAGCACAGAGTCCGACATAGGGCTCGATCCCAGGACCCTAAGATCCTGACCTGAGCCGAAATCAAGAGTCAGACGCTTAACCCACTGAGCCACCCAGGCGCTCCTTGATGGAGTTTTCATCCTTTACTCAAAGCAGTGAATTTTAAGCTGCCGACAGACAATTGAAAAATGCAAAGTTAAGTAAATTGTTGAAAAATTCAGCCCACTTTATTTTGCAGAACGTGTATTCCCCCAAAGCTAAGTTTAAAAGGCCAAAATGATTGCTAGCCTTTGCTGGTGTCTCCAGTGGTTTTGCAGAGAAGTCAGCTTCTCCTGTGCCAAGGCGTACAGAAAAATTGTCTGCCACTGTGGGGAAGCGGGAGGACAAGACGGACCCGAGGAACTAAGAGTTTCTTTGCTTTTCTGTGCTTTTCTACATTGGTTGTTAATACTTTTTAAATGTCCTGGCACTTCGCAAGCAATTTAAAGGCCAACAATTCCCGGGTGGGGATGGTTTGTGGGAGTGGGATGGGTGGGGGAAATCTGTAATTCTAGTCTTCTGTTTTGAGAATAAACATTCTTGATTAAAATGAAAGTACAAGACACCTTTTCTCCCTCCTTGACAATGGGTTCAAAAATCAGATGATAGGTTTGTGAGGAAAATCTGAACAATTTCAGCCTTTGCTCCTCCTGTTCAGATTCAAAAAATACGAAGAAAACCATGGGTGACAGAAAGGGCTCTTACAGGGAATCAAACACCTAAAAATCAATTTAAAATAGAATTTCAAAAACAGACTCCTCAGGACAATTCATATACTACAGCAAAGTTGCTGTTTTGGTACTTGGACACCGAATTGCAAAGGAAAGGTTTCTTAAGATAAGCATTTGTGTTTCAAATTTCCCCCACTTGGCTCTTTATGATAACAGCTTTCGTAAATAGCGTAGCAGTTGAAACATTTATTATTGGAACAGAAATGCAATTACATGCAGATGTTGTCCTGTGATTCATTGCTTTATGCTACACACATTTTAAAGCTGGAGGAAGAACAAGCAGGTCATCAAGTAAATGCTCTAGGCTGAGCTCCACTTATTCTCTTGACTCAAGTTATCTAATCTCTTTCGTGAGTGTTGCCGCAATCTAGGCCTCCATGGCCCTTCTTGGCAGCCTGTTTCATTGTGCAATTACTCCAACTACCGTCAAGAATGTCTTTTCATCCAACATAAACGTTCTTTACTTAATCCAAACCTGGTTCTTTCTCCAACATTCCTGCTCCGAGACATATTAAATGACCACCGCCATTTCTTTTTTCAAGTGTGTCATTGTTGGCTACTTTTTGTCAAGGTAGGCCTTTTCTTTTTTTTTTTTTTTCTTTTTCTGGCTTTGCAATGAATGAACTGTGGTAATATCAGATAGTGACCAGAGCTATGAAGGAAATAAAACGGGTAAATTGATAGAGAACCACTGGAGGTGGAATGGGTGGTGCCTGGCAGTCCTGGTTATCACGGGTGGCCCCCTACTGGAGAAGAAGACGTTTGCATACATTCTGAGGGTTTCGGAGCTAGCAGTGAAGATGCCAGGAATATTGGTTTCCTGTTGCTGCTGTAACAAATTATGGAAAGCTTAGTGGCTTGAAACAGCCCAAATTTATCATCTTACAGTTCTCGAGGTCAGAAGTCCAACGCAGGTCTCACCGGGCTAACGTCAAAGTAGCACCAGGGTTGCATTCCTTCTGGAGGCTCTAGGGGAGAATCTGTTCCCAGCTTCTAGAGGCTGCCCACATTCCTTTGATCATGGTCTCCTTCCTCCATTTGCAAAGCCACCAATAGCTAGTCCAGTCTTTCACATGGCATTGCTCAGACACTGCTCCTTCTGCCTCCCTCTTCCACATTATACGAACCTTGTGATTACATTGGGCCCACCTAGATAATCCAGAATAATCTTCTTATCTTAAAGTCAGCCTATAGCAACCTTAATTCTATCTGCAACATTAATTCCCCATTGCCATTTAGCATAACATATTCACGAGTTCCGGGAATTCAGATGTGGACCTCTTTGGGAGGCCACCATTCTGCCATCCACACCAGCAGGAGCATTCCAGGCAGTGAGAATAACATATACGGAGGTCTTGAGTTCTGAACAAGATGGGTATACTGGGGAAGGAGAAAGAAGGCCAGTGAGGACATGGTGCTATAAGATTAATCTGGAGAGGCTGACAGAAGTCATACTCTGGAGAACTCTGTGGGCCATGGTATGAGAGCTAGATTGTATTCTAATTATAAGAGGATACCACTAGAGGTTTTAAGCAGAGAAGTGGCATGATCTGATGTATATCTTTAAAAGATGGTTTTGGCTGCTGTGTGAAGAATAGACTGCAGAGAAGCAAGGGCAGAAGTAGGGAGAACAATTAAGAAGCAATCATCTATTTCAGAGGTTCTCCAAAAGAGGTAATTTTGTGCCTCCCCCAGGAAGATTTGGCAATGTCTGAAGATACTTTTGGTTGTTGTGACTTGGAGGGTAAGGGGAGGGGAAGCGCTCCTGGCATCTAGTGGGAAGAAGCTGGAGATGCTGCTGAACATGCTACAAAGCTCAGGACTGCCCCATCACAAAGAACGATCCAGCCCAGTTATGCTGAGGCTGAGAAACTGATGTAGCCACCAGATGATACTGGCTTGGACTGAAAGTATCAGAGGCAGTGTTCACAAGTAGTCGGATTCAGGATTCAGGGGCATTTGCACAAAGACTCATCCATAACCAGACTTTAGCTTTCAGGACTTTATCAAAGGAGGGAGAGGCTATGGAGCTGACTGCAAAGGAGATTGCACGGGGGGGGGGGGGGGG
>NW_024423319.1:117491949-117513392 GCF_017311325.1 Ursus maritimus
CGGACAGTGTTTGGAGTGCTGGGCTTTCCCCAACGCATCTGAAAAGACATACCACAGGGCTTCCATTGCACTTCATTTAAGCTCTTTATTCTCTCAGCCTCTGCGCACTTGGTGTTTATCACGATTCAGAATTGTAAACCCAGGCAATCTCGGTCCTATTTCCTTCTCCATCGCCATGAGCTTGTTGATGTTAGACAATTGACTTAACCTTCCTTATCTCCATCTTCGCCTTTGGCTAATAAGGACATTTGCTTCATTGACCTCATTTGGTTATGAAGAACTTGGGGGAAAAAATTAAAAACGCTATGTGCATATACCTTGTTGCAAATTTTTGTTTCCTTTAATTTCATTATTGTAATCTTTCTAGGTTTTCTTATATGTTTTCATCTTTGATATTTTTGTAGCTGAAAAGCAATATAATTGATAAAAATTTGGCAAATCGAGATGGGAAATTATATTTTGGATTTTATTTCCACAACATCCTCAAGAATTACATATTATAAATCTTTTTGAATATTTAATAAGGAAGCTGGTATTTCTAGCTAATTTCATTTCATTTATCTCACCAAGTCATTCACTAGCACCTGCGTGGAAAGCACCATTAAGGGAACTTGAACAATAGGAAAATGGCCAAAATAGGATCCCTCTTGCCTTCTAGGCACTTGGAATCAATATGAGTACCTTGCCATTCTGGGACACTTCTTATAATGTAGAGAGAGCAGGGGTCTGCACAGTATAGCCTAATGTTGGCTGCCCAGTTTTGTCAATAAAGTTTTATTGGCACCCAGCCATGCACAATCATTTACACATTATCTGTGGCTGGTTTGGACCACAACAGCAGAGTTGAGTAGTTGTAGGAGGGAGACTTATGGATGGCAAAGTTGAAAATATTTACTGTCTGACCCTTTGCAGAAAAAGTTTGCTGACACCTGACCTAGGGTACTTAGTCTTTTGGAAATTTCTGCTTTTGCCTCTGAATTTGCTCTGATTTCTTATTTCTTAAACAAGGCTCTCCAGTGAGGAAGTGCTCTGAGAATTCCTATCTTCCAGTGCTTACGTGGTTAGTACCACCGTACCAAGGGCTTTACAAGTAAAAGTGCTAAGCTGTCAGTATATATTCAATTTACAGGCTTGTATTTGCTCATTATATTTTTCTACCATGTATTTTGTAGACCATTCATTCCAATCCTCTGTTTGTCCCTGTTGGACGTAAGCTTCTTCTTTAACGTCATTTCCCCCCCTACTCTTCAAGGTCATTTTGAATTATAATACAATCCTCTGAGGTGTTAGCTATCCAATTTGGCACCATCTGCAAATTAAATCAACTTGTCTTTTATTTCATCACTCAAGTAACTGATAGAAATATTAAGAAGAGTCTGCCTCAGGACATCCTTTTTAAATGTCACTGTTTCCCTCAAGGTTCAGCCAGAACCACTGATTAATCTGTGAGTCCAGCTTTAAGCAAGTGCTCCCATGGAAATTGGAGCTGGTCAGTAATTTCCAAACTTGAAATGCCAGTCCTTGTGCCATATGGGGTATTCAATATGCCTGCCTCCTTGATGCTTTCCTCCAGCCACATGGTTTGCCGTATCTGTCATGTCTTCATTCGTCATATATTCTAGCTCTCTCTCTTGCTTTGAAGTTAAGCAGGGCCAGTGGAGTTGCTGGGGCCAATGAGGGTAAGCGGAAGTTTAAGTGTCCCTTATGAAGTGAAGTTTTGAAAGGCAGTGCGTGATTCACCAAGTCCCTGTTTCCTGTCTCAGCAACCGTGGAAGTATGTGTTGAAAGGAACGTTCATGAGCCTGGGCTCCTGAGTGGCTATGAATAGGAGAGCCTTCCCTGTTGATCTGTGTAAACATGTGGCATGAGTGAGAAAAACACCTTTGCTGTTATAAGCCACTGAGATCTGGGGGTTCCTTGTTACCAGAGCATAACCTCACCCATCCTGCCTGATATAGCAGCATAACATTTTTCTAAAAAGCTCCCACTAAAGCTAAGGACCATGCTTTTTCGGTGTATCCTATCCTATTTGTATCCTTCACAGACCCTTATCTATAGTTCGTATCAATTAAGTGCTTATTGAATGGAAAGGAATGAAAACAGATTAGTAGCCTGATAATGGGCTATAGTATTATGCTTCTGCATCACTTCTTCGTATACAGAATTAATGATAAAAACAACTCTTTGTATATCCAGCTTCCCGAGCGTCTTTAAGATGTTTTGCAAGTGAATGCACCGGTCCTCCTCTGTTGTTCGAAGGACGGTTCATGATAGGACGGATGCATCAAGTTTTACCTTTCCCTGATATTTACCTTATTTGGCTCAGCCCAGGCCCACCGAGTCTAATCATGGTAAGGCCAGCCTCGGGCCAGGGAGAGCAGTCTGGACTGACTACAGTGAACGTGTTAGCTCGGGCATTTGTCTATTAATATTTCTATATTGATGTGGAACTCTGGTTCCACATTCTTGTGTTATGAGAAATCCAGGGAAATGTTAGGGTTTCACATTCCATAATATAGATGTGCGCAGCCTTTCCTTGAAGATCGTTAGCTGCATGATGGGGGAGACATGCCTAACTTGCTCGCGGCCATATTCCTAGGACCTTGAGGAATGCCTGCACCATGAGAAGCATCAATAAATTCATTGGGAACGATTGAAAACACCCATTAGGTACTTTCAGTCATCTGTGAGATGTGTAGCCATTGTTTCCACTTTGGAGGTGAGGCTTCAAAACATTACCCAAGGTCACATGACCAACACATGAAACCAGCATGACTCAAAGACATTTGCACTTCCTTGGGTAGCGTGGTACCCCCAGGGTGCGGTAGACATAGCAAGCATTCTAGAGTCTGATGGACTGAGGTTGGAATTGTAGCCTACCTACTCATTAGTCGTATGCCATTGGGAATTTCCGAAATCTGTCCCCTGATGTTTTCCTTAAGCCACTAGGATATTCTCTCCCCTTCAAGTAGGTCTTGTATTTTATTTAGTTTCCCGTAAGTGCTATTTTTTTGGCCCAGTGTAATTATTCAGCTGTACGCACTCTCTCATTGGGGGCTTCTATGGTTAGGTTGAATTCATGCTGCCTCAGTGACCCAGCCTTTCCCAAACCATTCCTTGAGGCGTCCAAAATGGATTTAGCAGAGGGTTATATTCCTTCTTTGAAATATGCTACTTTGAGATCCAAATTCCATTTGACCTTCGAATTCAATAATTATATCCTAAGATATTTTGTGTTTAAAACCGAAATGATTGTTTGCTTAGAATTGTAAGAACAAATTTGGAGGCCAGCTTAAGGCACTTAAAGGTTTAGCCTGCCCTGGGGAAAAAAATGCATTCTTTGTCTTGCATCAACATGTTAATAAAGTCTAAAGTTCCTGCGTAAACAGAACTTGCTTCAGCGGGAATTATGAGAACATAAAGGGTGCAGGATCATAAATGGACTCTAGTAGTGAAAGCCGTTTACCTAGCATGGTACACAGAGTTTTATTTAAGATTAATGAAAACCCAATAAGTAAAAAACCCTAATATTCCTGCCAGTGGGGGAGTCGAGATGAGTCTTAACTTGATGCCATAGAAATGTGTGTACTGCGAACAGAAAAATGTGTGCAATATTTGCAGTTATACCTTCATAATATTTTATAACCCAAATTCATATTCAATAAAAATATACTTCCTATCTCATTTTATGATCTTTCTGGAGTCATTTTAGCTGTAAGTTATGACTATAGAAAGAGTATTTTAATCAGTTTGTATATTGCATTTAAACTCTCTGGACATAACGATTATTAAAAATTATATTTGAACATGGAAAACTGCCATTTTAATGTTCTTCTGTCCCTTCAAGTCGATTCTATTTTTGGAAATTTTACCAGAGTTAAATTCTAGAAGATCTGGGATTTGGGATCTGCCACCAGCTGATCGTGAGACTTTAGAGCACTCACTCTATCTCTGCGAGTTAGTTTTGTTATCATAAAAAGGAAATAATAACGCACATGCTTCGTAGCGTTCCTGTGGAGATATGAAGAGAAGCTGTATGCAAAAGTCTTTGCCCGGTGTAAAATGCTATTCAAAGATTAGTCGCCCGTCCTGACGGTGTGATTTTTGCACTCTACTGCTCTTAGCACAAGCTTTTTTTCTTCTTTCTTCTTTCTTCTTTCTTCTTCTTTTCCTCACAATTTTCAAGAGTTTATTTGAGCGAAAGTGGATTGGAATCAGGCAGTGCTAGGAGCGCTCCCCCCCCCCACTGAAACTCTTGACGATTGGTTTGTGCTGGTGCTGGCTTAGGTATGTAAACATTCTCTCCCCTTTTCCTGAGCAGGGGCCCAAAACACAGCACTGAGCTATTTTTACAAAGATTGACACCATCCAAGGAGCAGTCACCCAGTGGATGAAACAGGAACGAATGATTCATTTGAAGATAGGTTTTATTTAGTGTGCAGTCTTCACCTCCAGCACCCGGTATCGGGAAGTCTTGGGTCTCTACCGAGTCACAGGAAGACTGCAGTTGAATTGGTTAGACTTGAAAAGAATTATTACTTTACTTGGTGGTAGATAAATGTGGGGGGGAAGAGCCGATTATTAGGCCATTGCCATGTTACATACTTACATTTAAAAACTATGTTTGGAGCCCAGAGTTAGGCCTTGCAGGAGTTCTTTCTTAAGTCCAGGAAGCTGTTTAAAAAAATTTTCCGTGTAATTATGCAAATTCACATGTCTTCGATTTCCTTCCTGAAACCATCAAATAACACTTCAGTATGTGGGCTCAGGAGGGTTATTATGGAGAATAAATAGATGTCATTATGTGTCATTTTGCCCATCAAAAAATACAGTAGCAATTACCGCCTTGTAAAGGGAGTAAACTGAAAATGATCATATTGCATTATCTACTAAGGGCCTGGAAAAGTTGAATAACTATTCGTTACTATGCTCACATAAGGCATTTGAGCCTTATTTAATGGAAGTTTATTCACATTCTCTTCTATCACATCTTCTGTGCACTTCTTTGAAAATCACTTCAAGACAGGTTATCCTAGTTTTAAAAACACTGTAGGCAAAGGATAGCGTCCTCTACTTTGGTTTTGCTCCCTACTGTGCCTTCGGATAATACGAGGTTGGTCACAGCTCCTGATACAAAGTACTAGCTATTGACTCGCAGTTCTCCTAGAAGGGCCAATTTCACAGACTGCTGGGATAAAGATGATTTTAATTAAATCGCACAAATCCCTTTGTGCTGCAGCCAAACCCTGCACGGGCTGACGGACTCTGAGCCATTCTGGCATGGATAGAGTTAACCAGGTTACCGGGATTCCTAGTTAACTTCTTTCACCAGGAATGCAATTCATGTTTACCTATATAAGGAAACCTGTTAGGCTGACCTGAGTTTGGCAGATTTTTGCGCTGACTGGGAGGCGTGTAAGCACACAGCCTGGAAAGGGGAGTGATTCGGAGCTGGACAGAGCAAGCTTCCTGAACGCCCCAGCCATTCAGCTGATCCGAGGCAGCCTGCTTGGAGGACCTACAGGTTTGTCTCTTCCAGATCACAGCTGAGGAACAAAAACCCCGTCCTGGGAAAAATGGGGAAGCCGGTGAGTCTTACCGATCTCTCTCTGCTTTGCTTCAGCTCAGTGGCATGTCCCGCGGCTCTCACCCAGGAAGCAAAGGGAGAGGCGTAGCTCAGCCTCCAACCCCACAGCTCCTTCCCGAACCAACACAATGCTCCGCAAATACCTCCAGACAACTTTTCCTGCCTGTTTTATACACCAGGAATTCACAGAGGCCATGGTTTTAGCGCGTTAGGCATGCCAGAGAGTGTTTTTACTAGCCCAGAGTTTGTAGACCCTCGTGATGAGCAAACTTTCTCATCTTTGTTGCACTCTGAAACAGTGGAAATGAGCCTTGGGGTGCTTTGTGAGGAGGCTGAGTCCCCAAGGAAGTAATAGTAAATCTAAGTGGGTTCTTAAAACCACAGGCGGTGTGATATTCCGCAGAAGTGCAATTTGTCACTGAAAAGGCAGTCTGAAGGTATCGTTTTTCACCCATGCAGCAGCAGAATCCTTGCATCCTGCACATGTAATAAAGGACACCTTCTGAGACACTGAGGAAAGAAAGAAGCCGGGCTGGGCTCTTTGTTCTAGACAATGTAAAGATCACTCGTGCATTTTGACAAGTAGCGTATGTCTATTTATATATAAGGCGAGAACGATGAATAAGAGCTTGATGTCAAAGGCATTGCGGTCGATTGAGAATTTGGCTGTGCTCTATATGTATACAAAAATATCAGTCTGAATGCAATTAAACATGGAAATGTGAAAGTGTTTACCAGACTTTTCAGGGCAATCGTAGTTAGACTTGGGAACAGCCAATTATAAGAGGCAACCGAGAAAGAAGAAAAAACTATTCCAACTGAGTTCTGGGGCATAGGTAAAACTTTGGAAAAGAGAGTCGATTTCTTAGAGTAGAGCTGTCAAAAGTGATCTGGAATCAGGAATTGTTTTTTTATTTGGAAGTATTTTTTAATTTTTTCATGCCAAGGGGTTTTTCTTAATTGAGTTAGCTGGGATGATTGTCTTGGAATGATCTGACTGCTCATCTATCAAAGAAATATTGTCGTTTCCTGTCCTGCCCAGCGACTTAATCCTAAGAGTTTGGGGAACAGGACTGGGCTACTGAATGCAGCAAGTGGCACGAGGACCCGGTTTCCGATTCCTCGGATTCGGAAATTGACCTCCAGAAAAGCCATCAGCGCAAACAAACACATTTAATAGGCTGACCACTTGTTTAAAAATTGCAAGCGATCGTCCATCCTCTGCTGGGACTACTGATTTAATGCAGGGATTGGCGGCTGCCTACTCATAAAAACAAAAGCTATGGCCAATTTTGTTTAGGGCCCTTGACTTGAAAAAGCGTAACTATTCCCGGTAACATGGTGTCAATGAAACCCGCTCACCTCGAGGAGAGCGAAACCTAGAAAGGGGCACGCGTGATACAGTAGACGTTTTAGTAAATAAAGTTCTCAATAGCAAAAGCCGCAGAACTGAGAAGACTTGTGCAGACTTTTTCGAGCCAGTTACCTCAGTGCTGCTCAGAAAACCAGAAGTCTTGATATTGCATTGCTTTCAACGGGAATCAGTAACCCAGGAGACAAAAAAACACTATTGGAAAATATATGGTTAATAACAGATGTTTATATCGGATTGTCTCACCCCGCCGATGAGATGGCCCCAGGCCAAATCAGCCAGCGTGTCCGCTGTTTTTCCTGTGAGTTAATATGTACACAGTTATTATATGCTAATTTCATCAACAGCCAAGGGAATATATAAGCAGAAAGATAGATAAGTCTCCTGGGGTGGGCAGGGCCTCAGGTAAAGGGCGGAATTTTGAATCTCATGTCTAGAGTCCTCCTTGCCACTGACCCACGAATTACTGCAGACAACCGGGGGGGGGGGTGGCGCTGACTCCACAACCTACTGATCCTTGGCTCCTCGGCAGCTCATTTGGGGGCAATGAGAGTGATTATTGTATTTAACACCTTGGTGTCAATAGAGTTGCAGGAGGGTTCTTCTTGAAGATGGCAGTTATTTCAGTGTCCGAGTGAGTGGGATGCCGTATTGTCGCATTGGCCTTTTGTGTAGAGGGTACAACCGTTCGGCTGCCTCTTTAGATCTGGGGGACATTAGGAGGTATCTTGGTTAAAGGAGATTGAAACCTACTGGGGGGAGAAAAGGACAAAGAGAAACAGGTCTTCTCAAGCCTTACCATGCTCATTTGCTAGTGTGTGTTGTGAGTCTCCAAACAAGTGTAGCATGTGAAGTATGGTTGGCTGCAGACGGGCCCGATGGCTTTGTTTATTTTGGCTGATCAGCCTCATGAATATTCTTTCAGACAAAGTTTCCCAGTGGCTGGGCCACAGAGCACTGGTAGACAACGAATGGGTCACAGACCTGCCCAGATGTTGGTCTCTCTTGTCATCGAGGCCATGGAGACGTGCCCGGGCTGGGTGTATCCCCCTGAAGGTTATCTCTGGGCCACGTGGCTTCCCCAGTTTGCCCCAGTGCATCGTGAAGATAGGATCCATTTCTGTATCTCTCATGATGTGCGACAGTTAGGAAGCTGTCTGACAATCCAGTCCCAGAATATAGATCGAGCAAGTCAAAATTCCACTACACTCTGTTAACCTAGGCCTTGGGGCTAAATATGAAGGAAAATATCTTAACTTTAATTGTCTATCGTGCTGTGGAGGGGATGTCAAGGCCCTCTATATGTTACCCAGCTTGCCCTCTCCATTCCATAAAGAATTTAAAGAGCTGTTTCTGCGCGCGCGTGCATGCGTGTGTGTGTGTGTGTGTGTGTGTGTTGTTCTATTCTTAAAGATCTCCTACAAAACTGATGACAAAGTGTTTCCTCATGGGATCCTTTCTAACATTTCGTCCTGGTTTACACTTCCCTTTCTCAAACTGCTATCAGGGTTTGTTTGGCTAGGATTCTGCTGCTGCCAGTGTGGCCTAGTCCAGAGGCAATGACATAAAAGAACCCGGTTTCAAAAGTTATTTATTAAATGTAAATTCCTTCCTTGGACACTGTACCAGATTTGTACACAGCATTCCTATCCCTGGTGAACTTTCTCTGGCTTTCTCTGCCTACCATTTGACATCAATTACCTTTTCAAAAACATTTCGCGTTATTAATTCCTGTTACTTTCATTCAGCAAATATTTATTGAGTGCCTTTTGAAGTCCTATGCTAAGTACTCTGGAGGAGAAGCGGGAATATAAGAGACAGATGAATTTAAACCAAATCTTCATGCCACCGATAGCATTTCTGCCAAGAGAAATCTCATTGCCTCTTGAGTGTGCAGCATATGAAATATGAGTTGTTACAAACTTACTTGACCACTTATTTTTTTTCTCTGATCATCCTGAGGGACTTTCTTTAAGTCAGAGCTTCCCAACTGGTGGGCATAAACCGGGTAACGCACAGGTCATGATGTTCATGCTTTCAGTGACCAGATGATTTCCATGTTGGAACATGTCAGGTGCCAATGAACTTAGTTGTACTTACAGAAGAAAGATGCCACTTTACTCCCTGCAGAGCATCTGTAAATGGCAGAGAGCTGGATGATGCCTCTTTATATTTTGTTAATGAAATTTTTAAGACCACACTTTCTTGGGGGCTGTCGGGGATTCCTGGGGCACCGCACGAAGAAGAGGTATTTTCAGCATACTGAGTAACTCAAGAGCTTTGATATTGGTTTTTAACCACTGGAAATTATTAAGGTTCAAGTTCCAGTGACAATTCTCATGAAGCAGACGAAAGCAGCTGCTGTTACTTCTAAGGTTGTATATATAAGGCTTAGGACTAGGGAGCATGAATTAATAACTGGTTTGTGTCAGTAGGATTCTCCAGGTATCTAGGGCATTGGCAAAACCAATTTAAAATATATTTATATTTGAAGAAAGGTTAGCTGGTGAGGTGATAGACAAGACTAGGGTTTCTAGTTAAATGTAAAAGTACATTTCCATATTTTAATTAATTGCTTGCAATCACATAGAGTAGAATCTTCCGTGAGTGAACCTTTCAGAGAAATTAAGTTACTTTATATATCATTGCCAAGGGTTCAGTTAATTTTATTTTTTATTTAAAAGGAAAATAAAAATGGATAGCAGTGCTCTGTGGAATGTAGCATTTTCCAGTATGCGTGGTGCTTAACAGTGGGATCTGCATAAAGAATGGCTCTTACTGGACGTCATCGTGCGTTCACTCTCCTGTGAATTGCCCTTCACTTGTCTAAACTGGAGACAGAAATGAAATTAAGCAGAACCTCCTCAATTTGACAGTTTGAGTTTTAACACGTGACAGAACTGGAATTTTGGTTAAAGAGCTTAAGCCAGGAAATGCTGCGTTATTTATAGGTATTGTTCTGCAACGGAGGCCTTTGGTTATTCGAACCAAAATTATTTTCCCCCCTGAATATCTAATTGTGCCGTTATTTGGATCTGTGCTGACGCACTCATCATGTGTTGCCTCGGGGAACGGAACAGTGTATAAACTCTGGAGAAGGGATAACAAATTTACTCAAACTGATATACTTGCCTTAAAGTTAAGAAACAAAGCAGTGGATGGTGGGTTTGGCCAAGTAAGTCATCTTCAACTTCTCTGGGATTCGGTTTTCCTCATCTATCAATGGAGACACAAATACGCGAGTCACTGGACAGTTGTTGAGTGTGGAAAACGGTCGCGTCTGTGGAAGCACCTCGCGCAATGCTGGGCATGAGGCCAATTGATAAGTATTAGTTGGATCCTAAATGGATGTCTTCAAGTAAACAAGGGATTGAAGAAGGAGAAGTACACACACACTGGTGGCCTGTATGTAGTTTTGCCCACTCGGTGACTTAAAATTTGCCTTTCAGTGAAGCGTGATATGCATTCTAATGTCTTGTTCCAGGTTCTGTTTGCTTATTTGAGTTCCTGCTTGTCCCCTGTAGGCTTTTGTGTTCGGGACCCTTGTTTTCAAGTCTTCCGCCTTCTGTAGCAATCTATGTTATCTCAAACATAAGCTTCCTCCTTTTAAGGTGTTTTCCCAAAAGTAACACGTTTTTATAAACAAAACAGAAATACTCACTTCGTACTTACTAATTTGACAGCTTGAAAGCTTTTCCAACAGCAGTGGTGGGAGACTGGGCTAGTGAATCCATTGATAAAAACCTCTCGTTTTATTAACAACAAGTTAGAACATTTCCCTGGCTTCAGTTCGTAACAACAGTTCTCCAGGGGTCTTGAGGATGGATGCCTCTAAAGGTGTTATGCCCCCAAAGTTACCCCCAGACCCCACTCTCTTCCCACTCCCCACCTACCACATCCCTTTGCTTTTTGGTACAAACTCAAAGATAGTGGAGAAGCTCTCTCAAAAGAAATGGTGTATTTGGGCACAAAGCATGGTAGCATGGTGCAGAAAAGCACACACACGACGACGACTCCAACTGAAAAGTAACTTAGAGAAGTTGAAGTCTTAAAAAGTTTATCTTGCCTATATTTTCCATTTATGTGTGTACAGGAGGAACATATGATTCAAAAAAAATATCGGGTCTAGGGGCGCCTGGGTGGCGCAGTCGTTAAGCGTCTGCCTTCGGCTCAGGGCGTGATCCCGGCGTTATGGGATCGAGCCCCACATCAGGCTCCTCTGCTGGGAGCCTGCTTCTTCCTCTCCCACTCCCCCTGCTTGTGTTCCCTCTCTCGCTGGCTGTCTCTATCTCTGTCAAATAAATAAATAAAATCTTTAAAAAAACAAAAAAACAAAAAAAAATATCGGGTCTAAATAAGCGTAAAAGAACTCTTTGGATAAACTTAGCCTAAAATATTTAAATGCTAAGAAAACATTGGCTTATGGTCTAATTGGAAGAATTTTTTTTTCTTAGTGTTATATCTTATCTCAAGTTCAATGAAAGTAAGCCAGAAATAGGGGTTCTATACTTTTTTAATTTTTATTTTAATTTCATTTAGTTAACACACAGTGTTATATTAGTTTCAGGTGTACAATATAATAATTCAACACTTCCATACATCACCCAGTGCTAGTCACGACAGAGATCTACATTTTGATTAAGCCACTGCTGTGGACTGGATTGTGTAGTCCTTCCTGCTCCCAGAACTATATTCCTTCCTCAAATGGTCCTACCTGGGAATGGACTTGTCCATTCACACCCCCAGGAATATCCACCAAGTTACTACACTTCTCAGTGAGCTAATTACTTAACCTTTCTCACACATGTCCACAAATGCATTAAGAACCAGCATGCTTCGTGGATTCCATAGATCTCCTGGGTATCTGTCCAGATAACTTCCCTCCAGTCCCACCTGAGCCCTGAAAGGATCTTCCTCTGGCCTGGGGGAAACCCTTCCTCCTTTCCATTTCTTTGATAGGCTTTGCCAGGCATGTAACTTCTCTTCTCTCAGTGCGTCTTATTTCAAAAAATGTCTAGAACTCAACAGAAGTGAAAACAGTATGAACTTCTATGACCAAGAAAGTTCATGGGCAGGCAAGACAATTATATCATGACTGCAGCCTAGGCAGCAACCTGTGTAGGATGCATCCCAATATCGGCTATGCAAAACTAGGGAGAATTTCCCCGAGGACTCATGAAATACAGTGTAACGCCCCCATCCCACAGGGATGCCTAAAATCTTGGCATCAGAGCATGATTTCATTATCTTTTAAGGCGTCAAGAGTGTCCTAGTAGAAACTAATGGCTCTAGAGAGAGCAACACCTATAGTCACCATGTTTACTGCTCTGGCATGGGTTTCTTTCCAATTAAAACCAAGTAAGGGAACGAGATCCCATGAAAGTGGGACAAGCAGTGGGTTAGAGATGGAAAGAGGACAGGAAAAGAGAAAAACAAAAAGGAAAAGCTCACCATCCATTCAACAATACTTATCAAATTCCTGCTCTGAACCAGGCATCACCCTACACACTCAGACTAAAGTAGAGCCTGCGCCCAACGAGATAACAGTCTAGTGGAGGAGGCGAACATTGATGCAATGTCCCACAAACAAGATGCGCCCGTAACAAAAGCTGTGAAGTGTAGCTGTATATTGCCGTGAGATTGTCCTGGGGGGCTTCAGCTAATCGGGAAGGAAGTCAGAGAAAGCTTCCCCAGGAGAGGGTTGCTTATACTGAGAGCTAGTAGGAAACGATGTGAGTCAATGTACTTGGAGGGGTAAGAAATGGCCAGACTGCATTAGGGAGTTTTCAACAAAGAATGTCATTTATCTTTTGGAAAGGCCAGGTGGGCGGCCACACAGAGAAGAGATCATTGGAGTGTCAGAATGAATGTGGGTGAACCAAACAGGAGCCTACAAGAGGGGTCCAGGGAAATGTGATGTCTACTCTTTCTAATATCGTGGCCGTAGAGATGAAGGGAAGTGGATGGATTTTAGTTCTGTTTCCGAGGTGAAAGAGACAGGAGTGGCAATGAATGGGACATGGGTGATGGGGAGGGACCGGGAGGTGTCAAGGCAGACTCCCAGGAAGTTTGTTCTAACTAGAGGGATAGCGGGGTCATTAATGACTTAGGGAACAATAAAGTTGGCCTGGTTAGGAGGTAGGAGGGGAATCATTTGTAGCCTGCTTGAGTGGAAAATGCACCAGCTTTGGCTGAAAGTATGGCTGTGGGTTTAAGTCCTGGCTCCTCCATTTACTGGCTGGGTGATGCAAAGTTTCTCTGAGCCTCAGTTCTTCCCATCTGGAAAAAAGGCCATAAACACCCACCTCACAGGGTTGCTGGGACAATCAAAAGAACTTCATATATGGTCAAAGGTCCTACATACATGAGTTACTCTTATTACTCCACAAATTCACCAGCAATGAAGCCTAGAGGAGGAAGGAGTGTTTTTAATAACTTCCTGGGGGGAGGGGTTGGTGAGGGAGTTAGGGTGGTGTGTGAGAATCTGGACAGCTGAGATCCCAACACGTGGTAAGTTTCCCGAAGTGAAGTTTTCTCTTGGTTGATAATGTACAGGACAGCTATTCACTTCAGTTGTCTGGGGACTACCTTCTGATTTCCTCCCAACCCCCTCTCCTCCTCTCCCTCAGCCTGGATTAAGGGATACCATATAGGAACAAGCTACATTACTTTTCTCAGCTGAGATCCCTTATCACTTGTAAGAGGACTATAGGATTTAGGAAAATGTAACCCGAGAGTTTGCACTAACAGATGAGCACACTCGATTAACTTCACACTCCCTGTAGTGTTTGGGTGAAGGTTTTACCATGCTGTTTTTCTAGCATCAACTTAGCGAGAGCCTTTTATATGACATGTGTAATTCCACTGCCCTTGAGTGACCTCAGCGAATTCCTTTCTGGCTTCCAAACGTGCTCTCATTAAAGGGAGCCATTAGGCAGTGAAGCTGCAGCCATCGGGTTAGGAAAACCTTGTAATGGGCAGGTGAAGGGGAGGAGGGGGTTAAGCCCTGTGGAATCCAGGTCTTAGCTTCCCTCCCTGCAGGTGTTCTGGAATTGTAGGATCCGACTCACTACCAAAATTCTCCTCCGACTGCCTTGTTCCGTTTCTTTCCCTTTGTTCCTGAGACACACTCTTAAGTCTCTTTACTTGAGAGCTACATTCCTCTCTCAGTGAATTTTCAAGAAGTTGAAGTTTCCCACCAAGATCATTCAGTTATTTTTCCATGCAAGAAATACTCATTTTAATACAGAAAAACGTGTGGGAGAGACTGAGAGGCTATCCATTTTGCCGTTTCACTTGTGTCATGTTTGGGTGGCAGACGGTGAATACGTTTGTACGGACTTTCAGGTAACCAGCTTGCTTCTCCATCTGGATACTTGAGATTCGACCATATACACCCAGACTGGGAGCTGCGCGTGTGGGAGGTGTGGGGAAGGAAGTGGAGTGGAAGCTGTGATCTGAAATAGAAGTCTTAGACACGTTTTTAAGAGCTTCCTCTTCCCACTACCTTCCCCTGCCTTCATATTTCTTTTTCTATGTGACCCACTTCGGTACAAATACATCCCAAGATATAAGTTTAAAAAGGCAATTCTAAATCTGAATTGTATCTCCAGAGGGGCTGCCATTTCACTTCGTAAAGACTCACTTGGCGTTTGTTGTGCTGAGTTCAAGGCGGGAGCATTCCATAAGAAACTTGCAATTAGCATGTGCAAGAGTAGTCACTCAGCATCTGGAGGGTTTAGAATTCACAGCACAGCATCGGCATCGGGAAGCCAGAGCTAGACAGGGTCACAGCAGAGAAAGAGTTTGCTTTAACCATGAATGTAGTTACCTGCCAATAAATAATTTGCCAATAGTTCAGAGATAACGAAGGAACCTGGTAGAATGATCCCGGATGAAGGTCACAGCAAAGAGAAAACACATCAAACATTATAATGAATGAAAAATGGTGAGAACTTCTGTTTCCAGGCCCCCAAATAAAGTTCTTGCAAAGATAAAGATGTGAGCTTTGCACACCATCAGGCCTTCTGGGCTGTTTATCCTGCTCAGAAAGACTGAAAATGGGGAGGAGGAAGGCCTCTGCCAACAGATTGTAGGTCATAAATTAGTTAATAAAATCTGTCCTGTGTTATCTCTGCAACAGCCTATTTTATATATACTTGTCCATTTGATTTATTTGTTTCTCTGCTTACTCCAGGCTGTATTTTGGTAGCGTAAGTCAATATATGAGTTTTAGATTACACAAAAGTTTATTTATAAATGACCTGCCTTCTGTGGAGAAAATAGCAGTGATGTGTGTGTGTGTGTGTGTGTGTGTGTGTGTCAATGTGTTGTATATAACTTATTGCTGCTGATCAGGAATCTCAAAGTTAACTTTAGATTTCAATATATAATACTAGTGATTCCAATTAAACATATATATTGTTATCTGCCAAAATATATTTATTTTTATCATCAACTTAATTTTTATTGCTGCTTCCGAGAACTTTTCAGGGCTAATAGAGTTCTAGTAAATTATTTCCATTTAGGAGTGTGAGTACATCCAGTTCTCCTTTTATGTCCTAGAGTCACTATCAATGCTAAAGCAACACTGTATGTATCTATGTACATTTCTATGTATATTACACATATGTACATGTATGTGTCCCTTTGAAAGCTTCTCTGTATTAAGGAGGGTAAGCTGTAGCCATTGATACTGATTTTTTTCGAAGTCAGATAAGAGATACAAAGAAGAAAATGTCACAATTTTTTAAGACCAAGTTAATTATTTAGAAGATAAGTGGAAGTCCAAAGAGGTGGTGTGGGGGAGGGGGCTGGGGACGGGGGTGGGGGGGGAAGAACAGGAAAAAGAGAAAAGGAAAGAAAAGAGAAGCAGGAGATGAGAGAGGAAGGGAGATCCCAAAGCAACAAAAATCTCCTCCCCCTTCCCCATCCAAGCCCACTCTCCCTGTGTAGACAAAAGCCCAGGAGACAAATGCTGGAGGACTAAGGGATCAAGAAAAGAAGAGGCAAGAGGCAAATTGCTAGAAAGTGCCCGAGACTGAGAAAGAGAACAAAAGAAAGGGTGAGAACAAAACAGCAGGGCAAATGCTTGCACCGTGTGAGCAGATGAGCCAAAAGGAAACATGGAAGAAAGTAGGAAGCGAGGAGGTCATGTGAAACACTCGGAAGCGTGGAATGAGACAGAAATGGTCACTGCACTTGAGTGGGTGGACGGTGGAGAGGACGCTGTTCTCTAGGTGTCTTGATGAAAGGAAGGCTAGACAGCACAGAAACGAAGGTGGGCAAGAAGACAGCAAGAGGAAGGCCAGAACAAGGCGAAGGGGGCACCTTTAGCCCCCGTGAGAAGACAGCCAGCCAAGCGCTAGGTCCCAGAGCGTGTTCACGTGGTCATGCCCTGGGGGGAAAAGGGTTCATCCCGGTGAAACTGACCCCCGGAGATGACATGGCTGGTCTCATCTTTGTAATTGGTCCTATGCTGCGATAGGAGTGTGAATGCAATTTACTTTGTAAATGTCCCCACTCAGTAAGAGCGGTGTAGCAGGAACCCCAGTGTTCCCAGCCGTGAGGTGCTCCAGAGGAGGTTGCCTATTCCTGATCTAACAAACGATTATTCTGGGGCAGTGAATGATAGCTTGCTGGCCTGAAGAGTTAATCCTCCAGATGCCTTCCATACTCCCAGGAGTCATTTATTGAGCCAGCAGTACCTGACTTAATAGTTATTAAACACTTTGAATCTCGGAAGGCGAGTGGGAGGGAGAGGCTGTTGTATCTGAATCCACGTCCACTGCCAGGTCTCACCTGAGTACCCAGTGCTTGACTCTGTAACTGCCAGGCTTAGAGCCTGCACGTGAAATTCGCAATCCAGTCTCCTGTGGGGTTGGACTTGCTCGTTTATTTTTACTGTGATTTCGCTCATAATAACTTATGTTTGCAATTCAGCAACCCGAGGAATTGTTTTTATGGCAAGTTCGGAACTTAGAGTCAATCACACATTTCAAGGCCCAGTTCAGGAAACGAGTTTGACGCAGTATGTTGACCGTGAATTATTAATTCTTACCTGCAGCAGGGAATGATACTCAGAGGGGTCGGGGAAAGCTTACCGGTTGTTGACTCAAAGTGATGCGGCTGCATTTAGAAGTCCAGTGGGCAATTCGGAAGATGGCACGCTTTACTTTGATACCGTGCCATTGCACCTCCATTAGTGCCCTGGTTAGAATGCAAGCATGTGCTTGCTTTTATTGCCCATGTGTTACTTAAGATGGTCTGTTTCTTTATGACGTGAATCACTGGAATCAAGTGTCTTTTAGTGTTTCCCTGCAATGATCCCTCTCTACAATTGTTTAATAGATAATTGGCCCTTTAGGTACACAACAAATTCTACAGATCACATTTTCTACCTTCCTGACCTTTTACAAGGATGACATTGTGACGGAAGTACCCGGACCTGTGGTGGAATTTGTTGTCTTTGGGGGCTGTGTGAATCGTAGGTCCACTCAGCATGTCAGGTCAAAGGAAACCTCACATTTCCATTTACTGAATGGGGGACAGTCGGACTGCTGATTTTTCCCAGTAACCATAGCTTTGTGGATTTGCCCTGCAAGGGTTTGCTGTTTCCTTCCCTGTGTATTTACCTTACCCTGGTCACTGCTGGGCGATCTGTTTGCCCTGCAGGCTGTGTGCACATCCAGAGAGAAAAGCCTCGGGGCAGTAAGGACCGTCACTTTAGTTCCAACGGACTGGCTGTATTCCAGGGCCTCTTGTTGGGAATTTTACCTTACTTTTATGGCGAGTCGGAGTTTGAAGCCAATGGGACTGCGCAAGAAAATGAGAGCCATGAAACCAAGGCTCTACCTATGGGAAAAACAAAACCCATCAATTATGATTCCAGATTTGAGAAAAGATTGGCATAAGCTATAATGGATAGTAAAATGGCTCTCCTTAGCCCACGATTAGAAAAGCTTGGGAGGACATATCTATACACAGTGGGTCCTATAACTCGTAGAATGTTACAGAATAGGCCATCTGGAAGAGTACTCTCATGGTATTCCATAAAATACGGCTCTTACTCAGATCCTAGGATTGCAAAGGGGAGGAGGCTTCCATGGAATTCCCTAGGGCAGAATATTGGAAGATGATCATTTGAGGATTGTGAGAGCTCCTGAAATGGGCCAAAGAATTAAGACAAAGACTAATTGGGAGCTCTGAGAGACCAGACAGAACAAACATGGAAATGTTAGGTTGTAATGATTCTTTCCACTCAACATCTATGTGTTTCTTGCTCTCTCTGGGTTCCACATACTGAATTTATGAAAATGGAAGGGAAGAAATGAGTGTGTGCCATAGGCAAGGAAGTAGGGTTGGGGGGAAGTAGCCACGGCCTCATGATTGGGGAGAGAAAAAGAATGGGAGAGTGGGATGGAGAAAAGTTGAGGTCATTGCATGGAGTAAATGTAATCACTACAATGTGGCATTTAAGACATTCTGTAAGTCACAAGTAGGGGGTGTGAGTAAGGGAGATAAACTACAGTCCAAATTAATTTTATTTAATTAATTGAAAAGACTAGACAAGTCGTCTTCAAACTTTTCCGATATTTCTAAGTATTCTGTCTGTCTCTCTCTCTCTCCACACACACACACACACACGATGCAAATTATCCCTCCATAAATTAACCAAAATAAAATTAATGTGTATGTGTTGCTTCCCAGCGCAGCTAAGGAAGGATGTGGAAAAGAAGCACTCACTTTGTTTTCCCAACCCTCGGTTTCCCACAGCCACCATCACTAGCTGCTCGGTGCCCTCTAAAGACGTGCAAAATGAAGTAGAGGTTAGGAGAGCAAACTTTTTTTTTAAGATTTTATTTATTTGACAGAGAGAGACACAGCGAGAGAGGGAACACAAGCAGGGGGAGTGGGAGTGGGAGAGGGAGAAGCAGGCTTCCCGCCAAGCAGGGAGCCCAATGCGGGGCTCGAACCCAGGAACCTGGGATCACGACCCGAGCCGAAGGCAGATGCTTAACGACTGAGCCTCCCAGGTGCCCCAGGAGAGCAAACTTTTGAGCCATGCAGACCTGGATTAGAATCTCTACCGAGCCACTTGCTAGCTGGACCTTCCACTCTTAACACATAACCCCCTGACTTTGGTTTCTCTTACCACCTGCCTCCCAGGGTCATTTGCTAAGAGTAAATCAGAAGATGTAAATGCAGTATTCTGCACACAGTAAGTGCTCAATAAATGCTGGCTAGTATATCATCCCTGCTAAGTTCCTTGAGAGTGATGGCCCGATATTTGATAAACATGTGAGCTACAGAACTGTCACTCTGCAGGACAAATTGTGCAAAACACACTGCCTCTGGGTGAAAGGGTACCCACTAGAAAGTTTTTTGAATTTGTTGGCTAATACTGCTTTTACTCCAAATCACTCACGGGGCGCCTGGCTAGCTCAGTTGGTGGAGCATGCATGTGACTCTTGATCTCGGGGTTGTAAGTTTGATCCCCACGTTGAGTGCAGAGATAATTTAAAAATCTTAAAAGAATCACTTGGACTTCCTTCAGAGGTCTGTGGACTTACGCAGGACATAGGATCTTTTTGTTAATATAGTTAATGAAAAGGACTGGTAAGATGTTGAGACAGTGACTCGTCACTGTTGAAGGTGGACGTTCTGTCCATTGTGAACTGGATCTTTATACCTTTAAAGGATCTTTCTGAGACTAGATCAGCCTGAAGTTTGGCATATGAAACATGTCTCAAATAAATTTGGACTAATGTTACTAAAATATTCGAGTGATTGCAGGCAACCGTTGTAACGTATGTTGGCTCAAAACTAGCTTTTAAGAATTTTGCCTGGAGACAAATTCTCTGTGAAATGCTTGAACAAATTAAGCACAAAGTTAAAATTTGTTTGGAAGATGATGTCTTACCCAGACTGGTTTTCTGTTCCCTCTTGAATCAGAAACATGTCAATCCTTTTAGAAATACTATGTCCTGTAGACATATTTCAAGAGGGCAAAAACCCTAATCAACAACCAAATCCTAGTTCTAGAAATATGCAAAAATGGCAGCAATGTTGAATGAAAGAAATGAATATCTAGCTCTTTCCCCTTCCTGTCCCTCCCAAGGAAACGCTCTTTTGAAAACCATGTTGAAGTTACCCTGAGATTATTAATAGTCGTAGAAGTTTTCTAAAGTACTTCATTGCTGAAGTCTACTTATCATTAACACTTAATTTTATTTTTTCCTCCTCTTCTATTCTGAGGCATAAATGAATGATTAATTTGCTTGTTTTACTCAAAGGTGGATTACAAAACTTGTATCCCTCTGTAGCGTTTTATAACCCACTGAGGAAAACACTTAGAAGTTTCTGTCCTTCATACGAGCTGTATGAAAATTAAAGAACACAGTTATCTTACCTTAGATCCTTGCTAAGTTATCCTAGATCTCTGAGCATGGATGTGTGTTCTGCCTCCCCCATATCTGACCCTTCAAGAATGCTTATTTGTCATAATACCTTTCTGTGGAAGTGTCGGTTACTTTCAGTCTTACAGAATAACTGACAAGGCAGGGAAACCTAAAGATCAACATCAAAGGGCTTGAGACATCCCTACCTTAAAGCCAGAATTTGGATCATCTGGGGAGACTGTGTAATTTGAATTCTTATCTAGAAAATCTGTGGGAGAAGCAGAAGGTGGGGACCGCCTGCTCACCTGGCTGGATATCCATTGCCTCCTTTCTACTTTATTGTTCCACGAGAGACCGTTGTGAAATAGCTTTTCCCACATGCGCATGGAAATTGTGTTGATAGTAAAATGGTTCAGAGTCTATGCAGTGGCACCAAAGATGCAATTTAGTTGGTCGGTGTCCATTCGGCAATATTTGTAAACCTATCATGTTCAGGGCAATCTGAGGGATGCTGAAGGAGAGCCAGAATATGTTCAAGAATCCAGCATCTTCCACAACCTTAGAGTGCACTGTGTAGTGCAGGACGAAGCAACTCTAATGTAAAACACAAGCCATTCATTTGTTCAACGACCATTTATTAGGCACCTATTTATTAGGCTATGGAGACACACATTTCCTGCCCTCAAGGAAATTACAGTTTGATAAAGAATTTTAAATAGGTGCTAAGTAGAAGCACAAACTTAACATTTTCATTAGAAACATAACTTAAGTACAGCATGTGTGAAGAAAGCTATGATCTGCTGAATGTCAGAAATAACAACTCTGGCTCATACATATATCACTGTTGACCTCATAAAGACCGTGTAATTGACAGAAAAGGACTGAAACTAGTTTGTTGGCTCGTTTTTCTTTTAACTCATTTGCAAGCCAGGGCTTACGTTCCTATTGTCTACTGGAATGAGTTCCGAGATGGTTGAAGACAGCGCTGAAGCTTGAGTGAGCTTCAGTCTCCGGGCGAGAGCCAATAAAAAGACAGATGGCTGGGCCCCGCTGCAGACATTCTGAGTCTGCCGGTCTGGGCGGG
>NW_024423319.1:117514014-117518013 GCF_017311325.1 Ursus maritimus
GGGGGGGGGGGGGGGGGGGGGGGTGCCCGAGACTCTGCATTTCTCTCGGGTTTACCAGTGCTGTGGCTGTGGCTGTGGCTGGTCCGAAGACCCTGTTTTGAGTAGCACCGGTTTCAGATCCAGACCCACGTTGCAATGCCTCCTGGATTCTGAGACAGTGAAAGGTGGTGGGGAATCTGCACTTCTGGTCATGGCCAGTGGGGTGAAAAAGCCAATTGCCCACTCTCACGAAGTAATGAAAGACGTCCTTCCTTGCACCATTCAGGGCCCCAAACTTGACTGGTAGGGCTTTAGATTTGAGGAATTATAATCCTCGAAACTAGTTCCATTCTCTCTAGTCAGTATAGTCAACTTGTTAACCATGCAGCTGTATAACCCCCGGGGGCCTGATGAAAAGGGTTTGTTTGCTGTGGTCACGGAGCTTTCGAGTTTCCCCTTCCCAGACACACCCGGAAGCATGATTAAATGTTGTTTGCGTGTTCCCACTCTGCCGTCCCTAATCACTTGCCCGTGCTGTGAGACAGTTTCAAGTTCTGAGTGAAGAAGCCACACAAGACCTTTATTGAGGGAGGCTGTGGCAAGGACAGATGGTTGGATGTGAGCTCATAACGTCCCTAAGAGACAAGTAAATCATGTCCCTTCTTCCATGATGAGAAACACCCTGTCTTTGGTTGTTTCCCTCTGTACTTTTACTTGTGCGGCATGTAAGGGTGAGAGCAATAAATGGCAAGACGGAAGAAGTGATTTGATTTCTTGTCCTGACTCAGTCCACGCTGTCTGTTTTGTGACTCATGACCCTTTGGGGTCAGTTAAGTGCTCTAGTCTGGACTTCCTGGGTCTCTCAAATGAGAATGCAAGATGGCAGGGAATTTTTAAAGGGCCTTTTCCACGGCATCATTTGTTATCAAGTGTTTCTGTGATAACGTTAAAAAGCTTACTACCCATTTTGAAATAGGTGCAGTGGGAATTTTTTTAAAAGTAGCAAATGTGGGGCACCTGGGTAGCGCAGTCGTTAAGCGTCTGCCTTCGGCTCAGGGCGTGATCCCGGCGTCCGGGATCGAGTCCCACATCGGGCTCCTCTGCTGGGAGCCTGCTTCTTCCTCTCCCACTCCCCCACTTGTGTTCCCTCTCTCGCTGGCTGTCTGTCTGTCAAATAAATAAATAAAATCTTTTAAAAAAAAACTTATGTTTTATAATAATATTTTTTTATTATGTTAGTCACCATACAGTACATCCCTGGTTTTTGATGTAAAGTTCCATGATTCATTAGTTGCGTATAACACCCAGTGCACCATGCAATACGTGCCCTCCTTACTACCCATTTTGAAATAGGCGCAGTGGGAATTTTTTTAAAAGTAGCAAATGTGGGGCGCCTGGGTAGCGCAGTCGTTAAGCGTCTGCCTTCGGCTCAGGGCATGATCCCGCGTCCGGATCGGAGTCCCATCGCTGGGCTCCTCTGCTGGGAGCCTGCTTCTTCCTCTCCCTCTCCCCTGCTGTGTTCCCTCTCTCTCTGGCTGTCTCTCTGTCACATAAATAAATAAAATCTTTAAAAAATAAATAAATAAATAAATAAATAAATAAATAAATAAATAAATAAATAAAAGTAGCAAATGTGAAATCCCCATAGCCCAGAAATTGCATGTATCTTGGACATGTATCTCAGAGAAATGAAATGGTCACATAAAAACCTGTACATGAACATTCATAGAAGCTCTATTCGTGTTAGCCTGAACCTGGAAAGAACTCAGATTTCCTTCAACAAGTTCAAGGTTAAAGAAGCTGTGGTACATCTACACTATGGAATACCACACAGCAATAAAAGGAATGGACTATTGATACATTGAGCAACCCGAAGGAATCTGGAGAATTCGGAGTAAAAAAAAAAGCCAATCTACTGTATGATTCCATTTACATGACATTCTTAAAATAACAAAATTTTAGAAATGAAAAACATGTGAATCTACAATAATCACAATAGAAATTCCAATCCTAGGATTGTTTGGTGTGACTCACCCCTTAGTTACGAAAAACTGGTGTTGTTACAATTTAAAATGTCAACTTATAGTCAGTAGTATTTACTGATTATTCATTGACAGATTTTCTTTTCTACTTTTGTAAACTTTGTGAAAGTAAGCCATCAAACGTGCATGAGAAAATAAAAGAATGATCTTCTACAGCAGGGATTGGCAAACTGTGGCCTCTGGGCCAAATCCACGTCGCCACCTCCTTTTGTACAGCCCATGAGCTAAGGATGGATTGTACGTTTTTTAATTCGAAGAAGATTCGAAAGAAAAAGAATGTATTGTGACAAGTGAAAACTACGTTTAACTCAGAATTGTCGCCATAATAGTTTTATTGGCACACGGCCACACTCATTCATTTACGTGTTGTCCGTGGCAGCCTTTGAGCTACAACAGCACAGTTGAGTACTTGCGACAGAAGGTGTCTGACTCATGCAGCCTAGAACATTGACTCTCCGACCCTTTACAGAAAAAGTTTGTCCACCTCTGCACTAGAGGGATCATTGCCCAGGATTTGCTAGTCTGTGACGACTTCCCATTGTCACTTGAGTTTCCTAAGGTAGTCCTGACAAGAGACATGCGGTTTCCAGGCATTCCCTGTGAAAAATGAGGAAAATAACGCTAATAGTTCACAACATAAACTCCGTAGGGAAATGTCCTAAGTGTCACTGCCTGAATCAATAGCGTGTAATCTTGGGTTATTTTGCATGTCTGCTCTGCCCCTCTGGCAGAAACATTACACTTTATAAACTCAGCCCCTAGGACAACAGGCATCTGTTTTGAAAGAGCAGGGTTTCTTGTGCACAGGAAAGAATGTGGTCTCAGAGCGAGACAGACTTGGGTTCAAGTTCAAATCAGCATTCGGTCATTTGCCAGCTATGTGACCCATCTTTCTGGACTTTCTTTACTCTCCTTTAAAAGAAAGATCATAATACCCAGTCTCCGGGGGTGTCGAGAGGATTCAGTGAACCCATATGTCAGTGTCTGGCATATAACGGAGTCAGCAAATGCAACTTCCGGTACGGAAGGCCCCTGGTTGCTCTGTTTTGTGTCTGGGCTCCCCCCTGCCTCACATCCCTCAATCTAACCCCAGAATCTACAAAGAGGCATTGGAATCCTTTGTCAAATACCACTCTGATTCCGTTTTTGCAGCATTCTACACCAGTGTCTGCGGAGTATCTTTTTTCAAAACTAGATCATCTCCCTCTTGCCCAGACCTCTCCACTGAGAAAGCCGAGTATAGGCTCTGACACAATGGAATATAAATCAAATCTCGTTTTCAATTATAGGATGAGATATGTCTTCTGTGCTGGGGGAAACCTGCAGATTGATGTTATCCCAGGAGGGCTCAGCACTAGTCTCCAGGAATAGGCCAATTCAGGTTTTAAAATGTTTTCAAGCCTTCGGGCTATAAAGACAACCTTCTCAGTGAAATCGTAGGGTCTGAAGGGAAAAGTGCAGGAGACCAGCTTGCCAGTTCATCACAGGCAGACGTTCAATTCCAAGTGCGCTGGCTTGTGATTAACTCTCTGCATTGGTTCAGCAGGGACCTGGGCGTGCTTCCCACACAACTTCTCCTAGGGCAAAGCGGGCTGGTGGCTGGGAGGTGGCTGTGTTCTGTGCCTCGCACAGTCTGGAAAGGACATAAAATCCGGTCTCGGATGCCTTCCCCACTCGGGGCGAGTGGGCTGGGCAGAGCAGGACCAGGCTGACTCCAATGCTGATGGACATGTGCCTCCCCGATCAGCACTTTGGTCTCTCATAGATGTTCAGCGAGGAGGTGTGTAAGGTGCTGCTGTTTATCTAGCTTCCAGTCTCACAGGTCATTGGCACAGCAGGCGGCCACTGGTTGCTCTGTTTTGTGTCTGGGCTCTCTCTCCAGAAGGAAGGGGCAAAAAAGCTGATGAATGATTTTTTTTTTTTTTAGAGTCAAATGGGTATTTTGGAGTTTGTCAGTCTTTTTTTTTTTTTTTTTTTT
>NW_024423319.1:117518023-117552052 GCF_017311325.1 Ursus maritimus
ACAGAAAAAGTTTGTCCACCTCTGCACTAGAGGGATCATTGCCCAGGATTTGCTAGTCTGTGACGACTTCCCATTGTCACTTGAGTTTCCTAAGGTAGTCCTGACAAGAGACATGCGGTTTCCAGGCATTCCCTGTGAAAAATGAGGAAAATAACGCTAATAGTTCACAACATAAACTCCGTAGGGAAATGTCCTAAGTGTCACTGCCTGAATCAATAGCGTGTAATCTTGGGTTATTTTGCATGTCTGCTCTGCCCCTCTGGCAGAAACATTACACTTTATAAACTCAGCCCCTAGGACAACAGGCATCTGTTTTGAAAGAGCAGGGTTTCTTGTGCACAGGAAAGAATGTGGTCTCAGAGCGAGACAGACTTGGGTTCAAGTTCAAATCAGCATTCGGTCATTTGCCAGCTATGTGACCCATCTTTCTGGACTTTCTTTACTCTCCTTTAAAAGAAAGATCATAATACCCAGTCTCCGGGGGTGTCGAGAGGATTCAGTGAACCCATATGTCAGTGTCTGGCATATAACGGAGTCAGCAAATGCAACTTCCGGTACGGAAGGCCCCTGGTTGCTCTGTTTTGTGTCTGGGCTCCCCCCTGCCTCACATCCCTCAATCTAACCCCAGAATCTACAAAGAGGCATTGGAATCCTTTGTCAAATACCACTCTGATTCCGTTTTTGCAGCATTCTACACCAGTGTCTGCGGAGTATCTTTTTTCAAAACTAGATCATCTCCCTCTTGCCCAGACCTCTCCACTGAGAAAGCCGAGTATAGGCTCTGACACAATGGAATATAAATCAAATCTCGTTTTCAATTATAGGATGAGATATGTCTTCTGTGCTGGGGGAAACCTGCAGATTGATGTTATCCCAGGAGGGCTCAGCACTAGTCTCCAGGAATAGGCCAATTCAGGTTTTAAAATGTTTTCAAGCCTTCGGGCTATAAAGACAACCTTCTCAGTGAAATCGTAGGGTCTGAAGGGAAAAGTGCAGGAGACCAGCTTGCCAGTTCATCACAGGCAGACGTTCAATTCCAAGTGCGCTGGCTTGTGATTAACTCTCTGCATTGGTTCAGCAGGGACCTGGGCGTGCTTCCCACACAACTTCTCCTAGGGCAAAGCGGGCTGGTGGCTGGGAGGTGGCTGTGTTCTGTGCCTCGCACAGTCTGGAAAGGACATAAAATCCGGTCTCGGATGCCTTCCCCACTCGGGGCGAGTGGGCTGGGCAGAGCAGGACCAGGCTGACTCCAATGCTGATGGACATGTGCCTCCCCGATCAGCACTTTGGTCTCTCATAGATGTTCAGCGAGGAGGTGTGTAAGGTGCTGCTGTTTATCTAGCTTCCAGTCTCACAGGTCATTGGCACAGCAGGCGGCCACTGGTTGCTCTGTTTTGTGTCTGGGCTCTCTCTCCAGAAGGAAGGGGCAAAAAAGCTGATGAATGATTTTTTTTTTTTTTAGAGTCAAATGGGTATTTTGGAGTTTGTCAGTCTTTTTTTTTTTTTTTTTTTGCTTCAAAGCTATGGCTTAAATTACTAGTCCCTTTATATCTCCCCTTTCCCCCATGTGTCTTAAGGAGGTGGCCACTAATAACCAGCAGAATGCAACATGTATGTAATGAGCCAATATGTATTTTTTCCATGTGGCCACTCAAGTTTTGCTGCCTAGAGGTAAATGAGAATTCTCTATCCCCACAGTAGCCTGCCTCCCACCCCTGTCACTCTGTCAGAACTGTCCCCAAATAATGTCACTGGTGATCTCCTTTTGGCCTAATCCACTTAGTACTTTTGCCCTTACTATATTTGACCTCTGTGATCTTTTCGATTGCTTTGTTCTGACATTTCTAATGCACTGCTTCCCAGATCTTCAAATTTTAGGGACCAATTTTTTTTAAAGATATTTATTTATTTATTTAAGAGAGAGCCATCCAACGTGGATTTGCAGGATCAAGAGAAGGCATACAATCTTAAGGCTCTCCCACCCAAGAGGGAACAAGATGCGTGGAATGGGTGCATCCATGAAAAGGTCTGAGACTCACTTTAGCTTAAAGACACACATAGGCTCAAAGTGAAGGGAAAGAAAAACATATTCCATGCAAATGGAAACTAAAAGAGAGCAGGGGCAGCTATGCTTATATCAGACAAAATAGACTTTAAGTAAAAACTGTAACAAGAGACAAAGAAGATTGTTATATAATAATAAAGATGTCAGTTTATCAAGAAGATATAACAATTGTAAATATGTGTGCACAACATTGGATTGCCTAAATATATTGAATAAATATTAACACATCTGAAGCAGAAATAGACAGCAATGCAATAAAAGTGGGAAACTTTCTTTTTTTAAGATTTTATTTATTTATTTTGAGAGAGAAAGAGTATGTGCACTAGTGGGGAAAGGGGCAGGGGGAGAGGGAGAGAGAGAGAATCCCAAGCAGAGCAGACTGCCTGCTGAGCATGGAGCCCAACAGGGGCTCCATCTCACAACCCCAAGATCATGACCTGAGTGGAAACCAAGAGTCAGATGCTCAACTGACTGAGCCACCCAGGGACCCCAGTATTCCACTTTCAGCAATGGATAGGCCATCACTAAGGGATCTTGGTGATCACAGAAAATCACTGAGGAAATAATGGGTATACTTTGGAACTACACTTTAGACCAAATGCACCTAAAAGAAATATATAGAACATTCCATGTAATGACAGCAGAATACACACTTTTTCAAGTGCAGACAGACATTCTCCAGCATAAACCATATGCTAAGTCACAAAACAATTCTTAACAAATTTTAAAAGATTGAGATCCCATCAAGTATCTTTTCTGATCACAATGGCATGAAACTAAAATTCAGTACTAGGAGGAAAGCTGGAAAATTCACAAATAATGTAGAAATTAAACAAAATTGTCCTGAACAACCAGTGGGTCAAAGAAGAAGTCAAAAGTAACATCAAAAAATGAAGTGAAAACACAATATATCAAAACTTATGAGATGCAGCAAGAACAGTTGTAAGGGGGAAGTTTACAGCAATAAATGCTGACATTAAGAAAAAAGAAAGATCTAAAAAACCTAACTTGACACCTCAAGGAACTAGAAAAGGAGAAACAAAGTCCAAAGTTAGCAGAAGGAAGGAAATAATGAAGATCAAAGCAGAAATAAATGAAATAGAAACTAGAAAAACAATAGAAAAGATCAATGGAACTTGAGAAAGAAAACGAAGATGAAGGTATCTTACTTCCTGATTTCAAACTATATTACAGAACTATAGTCACCAAAACAGTATGGTACCAGCATAAAAACAGACACAGAGACCAACAGAACAGGCTAGAGAGTCCAGAAATAAGCCCATGCATATCCGGTCAACTAATCTTTGACAAAGGCACCAAGAATACACAATCAGGAAAGGACAGTCTCTTCAATAAACGGTGTTGGGAAAACTGAATATCCACATGTGAAAGAATGAAACTGGACCCCTATCTTACACCACTCACAAAAATTAACTCCAAATGGATTAAAGTCTTAAATGTAAGATCTAAAACCGTAAAACTCCTAGAAGAAAATGTAGGGAAAAAAGTTCCTGGACATTAGTCTTGGTAATGACTTTTTTGGATATCACACCAAAAGGAGAGGAAACAAAAGCAAAAGTCAACAAGTAGGATGACATCAAATGAAAAGCTTTTGCGCAGGAAACAATCAACAAAATGAAAAGGAAACCTAGAGAATGGGAGAAAATGTTTGCAAACCATATATCTGATAAGAGGTTAATTTTGAAAATACATAAGGAACTTATACAACTAAATGGCAAAATAATAAATAATATGATTAAAAACTGGTCAAAAGACCTGAATAGACATTTTTCCAAAGAAGACATAAAAATGGCCAATGGATATATGAAAAGGTGCTCGCTAATTACCAGGGAAATGCAAATCAAAACCACAGTGAATTATCACCTCACACCTGTTAGAATGGCTGTTATCAAAAAGATATCTCTCCATAACGAATGTTGGTGAGGGTGTGGTAAAAAGGGAATCTTTGTTCAGTGTTGGTGGGAATATAAATTGGTACAGCCATTATGGAAAATAATATAATTTTTTCTCAAAAAATTAAAAATACAGCCACCATAGGATCCAGTAATTTCCCTTCTGGATATATATCCGAAGGACGTGAAAACAGTATCTCAAAGAGATATCTGCATTCCCTGTTCATTGCTGCATTATTCACAATAGTCAAGATATGGAAGCAGCCTAAGTGCCTGTTGATGTATGACTAAAGCAAATGTGACTATATCTATATAGCTATTGATCTATAGATATAGATAGGTAGGTAGATTGATAGATGATAGATAGATAGATAGATAGATAGATAGATAGATAGATGATAGATAGATATAATGAAATATTTTTCAACCATAAAAAAGAAGGAAATCCTACAATTCACAAGATGGATGAACCTGGAGGATATTATTCTAAGTGAAATAAGCCAGACAGAGAAAGAAAAATACTTCATGGTATCACTTGTGTGTGGAATCTAACAGTCGAACTCAGTAGAAGCAGAGGGTAGAATGATGGTTGCCAGGGCCTGGGGCTGGGGGAAATAGATGTTGGTCAAAGAGTAATACTTTTGGTTATAAGACAGTAAGTTCTGCAGATCTAATTTACAGTATGGTGACTATAGTTAATAATACTGTATTGTATACTTAAAATTTGCTAAGAGAGTAAATCTTCAATATTCTCACCACACACATACACACACACGTGTCACTGTATGAGGTGGTGAGTGTGTCAGTTAACTTGAGCATGGTAATCATTTCACAATATATACATATAAAAAGTCATCATGTTGTATACTTTAAATATATACAATTTTATTTGTTGACTGTACTTCAATAAAGCTGGGGGGCAGAGGAAGCAAAGAGAAACATAATAAGTTTCTAGAATAAAATGAAAAAAAAAAAAAGAAAGGAGAATAGAGGTTACCAAGTGCCTGGGGGGAGGGGAGACAAAGGGGGAAATGGGGAGTTACTGTTTAATCGATACAGAATTTCAGTTTGGAGGATGAAAAACTTCCAGAAATAGATAGTGATGATGGTTATACGATGATGTGAATGTACTTAATGTCCCTAAAAGAGTGGCTTCACAGCGTGGAGTTCTTTAGAACAGGCATGTTAGTTGATGGCTTCATAGAGACAGGCGTAATGAAGAGGAGCACCGTAGAGAGGGGCACTATAGAGAGGGGCAGCACAGAGAGACGCATCATAGCCTGATTGCATCATAAACAGGTTCATCACAAAAAAGGCATCATAAAAGGTCTTACAGAGATGGACATGACAGGAAGAAGATTTGATGGTTATCATATATAATCTCGTCATAGAGAGAAGCAACAAAGGACCATCAGACAGGACCATCTTAGAGGTTTTCATGTCAGCTTTTACTCTCTGGACACCAAGTTGTGAGGTCCCTGAGAGCAGGAGTGGGTCTTATTCATCTTATTCATCCCAACATCTGATGCACACTCTGACACATAATAGGTACCTAATCTTTCTTGTGGAGAGAATACATGTGTACCATTTCTTCTAGATGCAGTTATTGAAAAATGTAAAACCTATTACCCATTTCTTTTTTGTCTTTCTCTTTGTTTGTCACTGTCTTTCTTAGGAAGTTCCCAGAATTGATTTCTTAAAAGTGAGTATTCTAATAAAATATTTTTCTTTCAGTTCTAAATAGGAAAAGTTCCCTGCATCATAACCACATTCAGATATGTTAGAGAATTTGGAACTATCAGACTAGGAATTTAAGATAACTATAATTAATATGCTAATATCCTAATGGAAAAAAATGGACAACGTGCAAGAACAGATGGGTAACATAAGCAGAGAAATGGAAACTCTAAGAAAAAAAATCAAGAGGAAATGCTGGAAATAAAAAATACAGTAACAGAAATGAACAATGCCTTTGATGGGCTCATTAGAAGACTATTCATGGCCAAAAAAAGAATCAGTGAGCTGAAAGATATGCCAATGAAACTTCCCAAACTGAAATGCAAAGAGAAAAAAAGAATGAAAACAAAACAGAATATCTAAGGACTGTGAGATAATTACAACTGGGAATACCAGAAGAAGAAAGAGAGAAAGGAGCAGAACAAATAATTGAAGTAATAATAGCCGAGAATTTTCCAAAATTAATGGCAGAACCCAAACCATAAATCCAGGCAGTTCATAAAACACCAAGCAGGATAAATGCCATAAAGTGTACACCTAGCCATATCATATTCAAATTGCAGAAAACCAAAGACAAAAATCTTTCAAATATAGTAACAGCTACTTATTTTGTGCCAAGAGCAATATAAACATTTCACTTACATTATGTCATTTAATTTATATGGAAACCTGTATCTCAAGGACTTTATATCTATCCCCCTTTACAGTTTGTAAAACTGAGGGTCAGGGATGTTAAGGCCCCTTGGTTAGGAAGTGAATTTGGCTAGAATTCAAACTCAGGACTACTTAACCCCAAAGGCCTGTGTCCTAAGTACTAAGAAATAGTGCTGACAGTGTAGAGCTTAGTGTAATGAATAAGTGTTAACCTCAGAACAGAAAGTCAGAAATTGCTGCATTTTTTTAAAGATTTTATTTATTTATTTGACAGAGAAAGAGAGATAGCCAGCGAGAGAGGGAACACAAGCAGGGGGAGTGGGAGAGGAAGAAGCAGGCTCCCAGCGGCTCCCAGCAGCAACCAGCAGCTCCCAACGGAGCAGGGAGCCTGAAGTGGGGCTCGATCCCAGGACTCTGGGATCACGCCCTGGACCAAAGGCAGACGCTTAATGACTGAGCCACCCAGGTGCCCCAGAAATTTCCGCAATTTGTTAATAAAGTTTGGAGCTGTGGTTTCCCATTAGTATGGAAATCAGCTGACATATATTGTCACTTATGATACTCATACAGAGGAACTGATACGGAACATGAAGGCCAATCCTAAATGAAGAGAAAAAAAAATATGAAACAAATAGGAGGAGTTTTTAAAATTCCAAATGAGCTTTGACTAATTTTTAAAGCCAGGGGAAATAACACAATTTCTCATATTACTAGATGTAATTGGGCCATACATTTTTTGAATTTGAGTGTTGACTATCTATGTATTTTCAATAAAAGCTCTGTAAAAGATGGAAACTTTCTAATCCAAAGGTCTGTTCCCTGATGATGAAGCTAAGCCGCACAGAGCTAGCCTAACCAACCAGGATACCGAGATAATTCCTGAGGGGATGACTCAGCCATTCTCTAGTTTTCAATCTTAATTTAGGTTGGAATTCTAACTCCAGCCTGACTAAATCAAGTGATTTCTAAAACTCCTGTCACTCATTGTGTACTCGTTCTTTGTTCATGTGTATGAATTTATTATATCTATGTATTTGTTGGCTGTTTCTGTGCCTATGGTTACATCCTTTCTGGGTTTTTTTGTTTGTTTTTTAAAGATTTTATTTATTTGAGAGAGTGCATGAAAGAGAGAGCACAAGTAGGGGGGAGACAGAGGGAGAGGGAGAAGCAGGCTCTTTACTGAGCAGGGAGCCCAATGTGGGGCTCGATCCCAAGATGCTGAGATCTAACCCTAACCGACTGAGCCACCCAGGTGCCCCTCCTTTCGGTTTTTCACACCGAAGTCAAGCAAAGGTATTAGGCCCAGGTGGCAATGCATTTTCTATATTTTTTGCCTGTTTTCTGGCTACAATGTAGTGGAGGAGTTGAGGTATCTGTCACTTTGAAAACTAGCATCATTGTCTTCCATGGGTCTCAAACTGGTGACCACATGTGGCAAGTCAATTGGTGTTATTAGGCCATTCTGTGAGGCCCTTGCATTACCGATCTATTGCTCCTTAACAAATTACCCCAGCACTTGGAGGCTTAAAACAATATACATTTATCATTTCACAGGTTTCATGGGTCAGGAATCCAGGCACAGCTTAGCTGGGTCCTCTGCTCAGGGCCTTACAGGCTATGATCAAGGCGTCCACTGAGGCTGGTATCTCATCTGGACGCTCAACCGGGGAAGAATATGCTTCCAAGCTCAGCCATGTGATTGTTGGCAGGATTCAGTTCACTGAGAGCTGTTGGCTTGAGGACCTTGTTTCCTTTCTGGCTCTTAGTCAGAGGCCGCCCTCAGTGCCTTGCCATGTGGATCTCTCTAACATGCCAGCTTGCTTCATCAAAGCCAGCTAGAGAGAGAATCTGCTAACAAGATGGAGATCACAGTCTTTTTTTTTTTTTTTTGACCAATCGTGAAAGGCGTCCCCTCAACATTGCCGTATTCTGTTGGAAGCAAGTTACTTAAGGGGAGGTAAATACCAGTTCATGACTACTAGGAGGTGGGGACCATTGGGGACCATCTTAGAGGTGCCTACCACAGCACTTATGGTGGTTTGAAGAACAGCATAATTAGGTACCTCTTGTGCCTGGTTAATCAAAAAGACCTCTAGAGCCAAAAAGGAGTTTAAATCCCAGATCAGCCATTTCCAATAAGTCTGGACTTCAGTAGAGTTTCTTGACTTCCTCAGGTCTCAATTTCTCCTTTGGGAAATATGGGGATAAGAATACTAGCTTTGCCTAACAGTTGTGAGGATGTAGGAAAAGTCCCTGCTCGTCTCCATATGACGGGTTTAAGTGTCCACTGCATGGTACTATTTTTTTACTCTCCTCCCTGCTATAAATGAGACTCTAATCAGTGTTTAGTATCTCAACCCCACTCTAAACTTCCTGAAAGTTCTGGAAGTATGCAAATTGTCATGATTTTTGTAATATCTCACTGGAACAACGTATCGATTAACTCAGTAATGAATGCTTTTTGGTAATGGTGGTTTCCAATCATGATATTTTTATACAATAACCCAAGGGATTCAGTTCTGGCCTTATATTGTCATGAGATTTTTTTCCGCTACCTTCATGTCATGGCCTATCTGCACAATTAGAAACCTAAAGTTTCTACGAGCTCTATGTTGTACTCTGTATGCTGGTTAATAATTGATCGTTTTGCCCAAACTCAATACAATTACATTTAAAACAAGTTTTTGAGGCCCATTATGTGTTTAGAAGATGTTAAGTCTCCTTGCCCATTATTCCTCACTAACATTTGCTTGAGGGAGTGGGGAGGAAGAAGGATGAATAAAATTTGTATGAAAGAGCAGAAACCGAGGTAAAGTGGCCACATCACAGTAATATTAGTAATGATAGCCTGGTGGGTGAAAGCATTGATCTGATGACCTCAACTCAGTGCTGCTTGCTAATATTACACATTTTGAAGGTTGACCCTAACACCATTAGCAACTAAATGTAATATGAATTCACTTTATAAATAAAAACTCCAATGAGATTGAACAAAAGCAGTAAGAAAATCTACCCACAAATACCATCGTGGTGACACACACACACACAAAAAATCAAAGACACACTTCTTTTACTCCGCTAGTGGTGTGTCTTCTGTTTGGCCCCAGAGTATTCACAGTTAGATTCAAAACACAAAAGTGGATAGCTGCCATCGAATAAATGACCATTAAATGTGTGGTGCTTACAAAACACAGTCTCTAAAATTTCCTCAATTACCATACAAGACTGAACTTTCTTGCATTTTTTCTTTTCTTCTTTTCCTTCCTTCCTTTTCTGCCCTTTTCCCTCTTCTCATGCACTCAACTCTCTCCTTAGAAGCACAAATGAGGATCCTGCTAAGTTCAGCACGATTATGGACACCCCTTGCCGCATAGCTAGCTAGTGACTCCCAGGTCTGCAATGTTTCTTCTTCACTTTTCTGGCTTGCACTAGAAATCTAAGGGACAATAAATCAATAATAGAAGCAAAGTGGAGTGAGGAATCAAAGTGGTAAATTACTGCTGTAAAGCTGGGTAGAAACTTGAATCAATGAAATGTAAAGAATTCAGATGAGAACTTTCAGAGGCTATAAACCAAAATAGGGGAGGCGACCATCAAGGCGTGCCAGGCATGGTTTCTAGACCCTTAGGCAATCCAAAATAATGAACAGCATATCTGCTTTTGAGGGGCTCCAGGTCCTGTGGACAAGACAGACCGGTCAGGACATGTTTTAATGCAAGGTGGCAAAGCAAGGATGCGAACCTAGTGAGGAAGGGAGCAGAGCGGGGGGGGGGTCCCGCGGGACACATTACGGAGAGGGGCGCCACAGAGAGTAGTTGCTCTAAAAGGAGAATGTAGGGAATCCTGCAGGTCACGGCCATAGCTTACAAGGCCGCATCCACAAAGTTCGTTGCAGATGTAACACTCTGCCATGCTCCCTACAGTCTAGGCGTCCGTAACAACGGGTCAGTAGTTGTGCTCCAATTTGCAGCTCTGACACTGTCCTCGAAGGGGCCTGCCAAGGCCAGCCCCCCACTCCATGCCTGCTCTCCTTGCATTTAAAGAGCGGGCAGAATAAGGAACAGTGATCAGCAAAGGCTGGAGAAGAAAGTGGGAGGGACCGGACTGCGCTGGTGAGATTTTTAAGGAGTAGCAATGCGTCAGCCATGGATCTCCGCATAGTTGTTGGTCTCAGAGAGGGAGTGGCATATGGGAATGATACTTAGTCACGAGTACTAATGTCGACTGGGGAGGCCCTTAATGCTTTAGTGTCCTATCAAGCCTCGTCCGACGGGGCAGCGGGGTATCAGTGGTTCCATTCACCATGTTCTCACAAGGGGAGCTGACAGCTCTCCACCTCAGGCCGCTGACTTACCCTTCCAGGGGATGGGGCTTGGACAGAGCCGGCTTCCAGGCTCGCCTCAGCCCCTTGCTGGCCTCATTGACTCTGGAAAATTATTTAACCCCTTAGTAAAATGGGAGAAATGGCACCCACCTTGTAAGGTGAGCGGAGGACTGAATAAAATAATGCAGATAGCAGCACTCATTGCAGGATTTCTATTCTGGTGCTGACGGTCCATTTGGCTCTTCCTAAAGGGAGCCAATGTTGGCGCCGAAGACCACAAATGGATTGTGAAAGTCCCCTGAATTGCACCGTGAGAGGTTAAGCAAGCTGACGGGGAATGTTCTGCTGCGTGGGCCTGATTTCTTAGGGCCCCATTCTCAACTTGACTCCAGTTGTCCTCCTACTTCTTAAATAGTTACCTGCTAAACAGTATTTTACATTTGAAAATAGAAGACGCAATACAAGGAATGCCTGGCCCACAAGACATTCGCTGTGTTCGAATGGATTAATTTCTGTTAGATCCCTGAAAATAAGCACCCAAAGTTCTGCAAAGAGCATGTTTTGATAGATATGTCTTCCCTGGACAGGGGGACGACAGGGAAAACAACAGCACTCTTTATTCAAGTAGTGTTCAGATCATCCATTTCCTTGACTGGCAGCTACAAGATGCTCATTATTCAGGCTCGGTTATTTTAGAAATTACACAAAGCTAATTTGGAAGCATGTAGGCTCCTTCTCTGAAACTGAGTCCAAAATGCCAGTCCGACCCCCAAGCAGCTGTTGAATTAGCTGGTGGGACACCTATAGAAGGGAAGGGTGTTTAAATGGCCATTAATTAGAGCTCAGAAGATTCCTAATCAAAAGTTAGACAAAGGGCCCAGACTTCCCAGTCACCTCACCCTCCACATTTGTGGTGAGCCACTGTTCTTAGAGAAGAATGCTGGGTACACGCCCGCCCTCTCGGATGAGCCACATTCTTTCCAGCTGATCACCCTGAACATGGCCTAGTTTGGGTTTTGTTAATAAGAAAGGCAAGGTATTAAATAGATCACAAGATGCGAGCTACTCATAGAGGGCTTAAAGCAAAACCACAAGTTAGATTGACACGGGCTATGTTGAATATTTTTCTCTTCAGCTAAACAAAAACGTGGGCTTGCACAAAGCAAGTCACTAACCCATTGGGGAAAAAAAGATTAAAAATAATACTAATCAACTTTTCATCTCTCTGTAAACAGCCTTTTAAAGAAATTATAGCATTCGTGCCAAATGTGCGTCTGGTGCTAAGTCAAAACCCATAAAATATCGTACAAGAAAATCATGAAAGCAAACGAAATCACACGATACTGTGACTATGGCGTAGGAGTGTTACATTGGGCAGCTTCCTGTGCAATGTGAAATAATCCATGTGTGATTGTCAACAGCCTTGCAAACGCACTTTTTCAATTAGAAGACCATATTCCTGGGCAAATAAGAAAGTTTATGAAAATCCTGAAGAAAAGCTTTTTCTAAATCCATGTCAGCTTTACATGAGAAGGCTGATGAAGATTGATGTTTGATTTCTTGCTTAGTCTTCCTTCCCACTTACTGCTTCTTGGTGAACGAACTTGCAGCCTCGTTCCTCCATGGGAAAAACAGTATGTAGGGATTTGGTTGATGGCCTTTACCGAGTCAAGGCAGATAAGGAGTTTTATGGGTAGCGCGATTTAGACTTGGAGGACTTACTCTTGGATTATAACCAAGACAAGGGAATGAGGCGGTGGGAACAAATTTTCTTTGGGTTGTCTTTATAGATTGTTTGCTGATTAATGGCCTTCTCAGAATTGTAAAATCTTGTAAGGCCGATACCAGGACTAGTCCTGCTCTTTCTGCTGTTAATCTAAATACATCGTCATTAAGAGAGGTTAGTTATTTTAGCAAAAGGCAGAGATAAACGACTTGTTTTTTCATTGGTTTCAAACTAAAACCAGCTCTCTTCTTTCTCCTGAAAGAGCTCTTCATCCAAATATTATGATCTTTAAATGTCTGGTTTGAAACCAGTTTTAAGATCCTTTCACCAACTACAAATATTGCCGAGTTTCAGAGGCATTTACAGGCCCTTGTTGTTTTTAGAAAGTGTAATCTTGGCATACGATTCTTGAGGAAGGCATAAAATTCTGCACCGGGTTTCGGGGGAGTCCTCCTACAAGAGCAGCCCCGGCCTTACAGCATTTCAGTAGGATGCTGAGCAAAATGCATGGCTCTCTGCATAGCGTGTTGGTTGCTCTGTGGTGCTGGTCGGTTTACTCAAACCCAGCAACAAATGATACCGCGGCAACATGTGTGCATTCTGGATTTGTAAGTGTATAGTGTCCAAGAAAGAAAATGTGTCGAACTGTGTTGAAAGAGGAAAATAAAAAGAAAGTATTTGCTGATCTTTTTTCTTCTCGTTTTTTTATGTATAGTACCTTGAACAGTGGTTTTCAACCTGGAGTGGTTTGAGGGAACGTTTGGTAGTATCTGGAGGCATCTTTGGCTGTTCCGGCTGAGGGATGGGTGCTCCTGCCATCTGGTGGGTGGAGGCGGGGAGAGGGGGCGGCGCTTAGCATCCCACAGTGCCCAGGACAGCCCGACAGCCCCTACCACAAAAAATTATCCACTCCAAAATGTCAGTAGTGCCTAGGCTGAGGAACTGGGCTCTAGAATCATCACCGAGTCCATGGGGAGATGGAGTAGGTGGGTGAGTATGTTTTCATTGGCTCAATACATGTGTGTGAACTAAGGAAAGGTCAAGGGCTTGACATTTTTCACCTTCAAGTCTCTTAATGGAGCAGCTGTTATTTCAAAGATTAAAAAGAAGAAAAAGCCTAGGTAAGTGCTGAATTTATAATGAAGTCATGTCCCTTCTTGTTTCTTGATCTGCTTCCAAAAGAGAAAAGAAAGGAAATCACCCACCGACTGCAGTTTACACTTATTTTGTGCTTGGGTTAATTAGAAATGAATAGCAGTCACCGTCTTGGGAAAGGTGGTATCCACATCTTAATTACAGATTTGCCCCCCAATGCACTGCTCTCTGGGGAGGGAGGTGGTTACCCCGAGGTGCTGGTGCAAACTGTCATTTTACTCTGTGAGTTACAGGGTGTGTCACCTTCAGTCACTCGGTTCAAGTTCCTTAGCTGTGTGCCTGCTAACTGGTTTCTCTGTGACGCTCGAGCTTGTGTTGAGAGCAGCTGGTTTCTCTTAAATGCCTGTGTCTATGTTTGCTACATTTCTATGACAATGTGTTCGCACCAATATAATTATGACTGCATTAGCACTTGCCCTGTAAACCACATGATTCAGGGCTTTATGAGTAGGTAATAAAAACTCTCTCCAGGCAGAAACTTGTCTCGGACATGGAACCTTGGGGGTGGGGGCAGTAGTAAATGGTCAGCGTTGGTGAGGACCTTCTGAAGTCTGTGGTCATTAGAAGTCCCATTTATTGGTTAACCTCTGCAAAGCCAGGATGGTGTGCTGCGGGGTTAAGGTCTTTCATCATTTAGCTACACGGAGAACCATTGCCAAGTTTTGTCTGCACTCATTCATTCTTTCAGAAAATATTCAAGTGCCTAAAATGGGCCAGGGGCAGGTGACCCTTCAGTGAACAGCACAAGAGTTCATGTTCTTGTAGGGCTTATGTTCTAGAGGAGGGGGGAAGGGAGAGAAGAAGAAAGAGAGGGAAGAAAGCAGAAAGGAGGAAGGAAGGAAGATGGAAGGACGAAGGAAAGAAGAGAGGGAGGGATGGAGGCTAGAAGGGAGGGAGGGAAAATATCAGATGGTAAGGGCTTTGCAGGGGGTTAGCATAGAGTGAACCGTTGCTATTCCAGGACGGGAGACAAGGACAGTCTCCGTGGGGGGTGACCCGGGTGCAGAGTCAGCCATGTGAAGGGCACTCCAGGGGTAGGGAGCAGCTAGGGTGGATGCGAAGCCGGCCCCCAGGCCGGTGGGGGAAGGGCAGGGCAAGCTGCAGCGCATGTGCTAGCCCGCAGACCAGGGCCTCTGGGCCCTTCTAAATACGGATGAGGGGCTTGACTTTTTCAGGGGGAGTGGACGTGGGTGTATGAGTGATTGAAGTTTTAAATAGATCCCTCTGGCAGCCGTGAGCAGGAGGAGGCCCAGGGAGAACGGTTGGGGGGCTGCTGCTGAAGCCAGGTGGCTGCAGCGGGAGCCTGTTTGCAGGGCGTAGCGTGCACCCCCTTTCAGGGAGAGAGAGCGCATGAGCCAGTGCTTGCGGTGTGAGTCTGGCTCCGGCGCCGTCAGCCTGAGATCTGTGAGATCCGGGATGGGGGAAAGAGCATGGCCTTTGACAGTCAGTTTGCTCATCTGTAAAATGGGATTAGAATGCACCACCTGCAGAACTGCTCGTCGCCCAGTGCCCGGCGATAATCATTTTATGTCCAGACAACTCTGGTAACTGATATAACCAGATCAGCTCTCTGTGGGCGTCTTCCAGGGGTATGGAAGGTAAAGTACTACCTTTGAATTGCTCTCAGGACGTGATAGAGCCCCTTTTGTGTTCGAATCCATGTATATGGAACCATCCCAGTTGCTGAATCATTGATTTGTCTACTTCCTTGCTTCCTTCCTTCCTGCCGCCCTTCAGTTTCCACATCTTCTTAGCTCCTGTTTCTCCTTTGCTTCCCACATTTGTAGGACTTTGAACACATAAATATATATTGCCTCAAGTTGCCTTCCAGAAAGATGGAAACATTGTATGAGAATGTCCTACTCCCTTTTTTTAATTGACATATAATTCATGTGCCATAAAATTCACCCTTTTAAAGTGTACAATTCAGTGGGTTTTGGTACATTTACAGAGGTGGTGCCTCCATCACCACTAATTCAGAACATTTTCATGACCCCCAAAAGAAACCCTGTGCCCGTTAGCAGTCGTTCCCCATTTCCTCCCCAGCACCCCCCCCAACCACTAATCTGCTTTCTGTCTCTATGGATTTGCCACTTCTGGACGTTTCACACAAGTGGAATCAAAATACGTGGCCTTTCAAAGCTCATCTATGTCACAGCTTCTATTTCTGAACTATACATTTATTTTTAATTTTCAAAATAGGATTTTTTTTGAGAGAGAGAGAGTGCACGTGTGCATGTGTGCAAGCAGGGTGGAGATGCAGAGGGAGCGGGAGGGAGAGAATATCAAGCAGGCTCCACGCTGGGGCGGATGGGGGGTGGGGGGCCTCGATCTCATGACTCTGAGAGCATGACCTGACCTGAAATGAAGAGTCGGATGCTTAACTGACTGAGCCACCCAGGCGCCTCCAAAATGGGATTTTTTTTTAAACATAGTAGTCATAGTTGCTAGGAAATTCTACCAGTGACTTTTATCACAAGGAAGAGTATGTGTTCAGTTACTCACAGGTTATGGATCTATCGTCACTACCTTAGTATATCGTACAACTAGAATATTCTCCTTTTGGTACCAGGGCAGGGTTGCCATCAATGATTTGGGTTTTTTCCCATTTGTTTTAGAGCTGTCTCCCTTGTTGCCAGATCATTTTCTTCCTTTCATTCTTTATAGTCTGGTGCAGGGCTGGCATACTATAGCCCACTAGAGCAAATTTGGCTGGCCATCTATTTTTGTAATCAAAGTTTGATTGAAACATGACTGTGCCTGTTCATTTACATATTGTCTGTGGCTGCTTTCACATTATGATGGCTTTGTTGACTTGTTGCAAGAGAGACCATATGGCTCACAAAGCCTTAATTATTTACTAGCTGACTTTGTTAGCAAAAGTTTGCCACCCCCTGCTCTCGTGTCTGACTGAGGACAGGCCCTCGGTGCTGATTTGGTTCCAATCAGAATGATTTGTGACTCATTGTGACCTCTCTGGACTGGGGCAATTCATTGACAAAACTATGAAGACGATAAAAGCATTCGTTGAAATAACTGTTTTCCTCTACACAGGAAGGTTAAAAAAATATTATTTCAAAGATGTGAGAGTATTTCTTAATATTTCCAGACAGAAAGAATGTTGGTGAACGTAACTGTTACCTTGAGGGTTGTAAGTGTCATATCGTAATCACATAGGCGCATTCGTACCACCCAGTGGCGCACGTATGCATAGCAAACTTGACAGCGGGTAAATGACTTAAACCTTCCTGAACTCAGCAGCAAAGGTAGCTTTCCCGGGAACTCTAGCTGGAGGCTTCCATGATCGCACTCCTTGGGCTTCCATTACGATCGGCACTCACATGTCTGGAGTCTTATAGGAAAACCCGGGCAAATTTCATGTTATTGCCTCTTTACCTGCCAATACCAACTGGACTCTTCTCCAGACTGAGACATGATCCCAAAGCAACACATTTGGTATGAACGTTGCCTTCCTCCTTTCCTCTCTAAATTTGAGAAACAACAAAGAATTTATGGTTGTGGTCGCCATTGTTTTTTTTTAACAAAACTAAAACATGCTCTTGTTTTATTTTTTTAAATTTCCAGATGCCTCCCTTGTCAATCTTCCCACTTTGGTAGCAATCTCTTTCTTGACCCCCTTGTGCCGCTGGCTCGTATGCCCCGTTATCTTTACATTTCTATCTTCCCCACTACTCTATGAGCCTTTGAGAAAAGAGACTTTCCTTTTCATGCCTCTTCTCCCAGTGTCTGATGAAGAATGTGGTACTGGCAAGGTCTGAACGAATGTCAGTTTGAATGTATGCATGCATGCACATAAAGCTTCAAGCAGTTTCCTTTGTATGTGTCATTTTATTTATCCATAAATTCCTCATATTAATATAGTTTTCAAGTGATTTATTTCATGAAAAATTTAGGTGTCTATTCTCAACAATGACATTGTCTGCCCTTTAAACCATCCATTCAACTGTCACTAACCAAACAGCCATGATCCCTGGAGAACAGAACTGTGCTGGGTCAGGCAACAGATATTACACAAAGAACCAAAATACAAACACACATATACACATTTATAAAATGCGGTAAGAGCTCGGCGTAAACATGATTGGAGGCTGTGGAAGAATCTATGTGAAGAATAATACAAAGAATCCATACTGATTTAGATTGAGGAGTGTGAATGCCAAAGTGCTGGCCAGAAACGAAATTCACTTTAGATGGTTCAAATGAAAATTTGTTAATGAAGGCGCTACTTCCAGAGGTGGGTGCAGAGTTAAGGGAAGACAGGAGAGAGGTCAGTTAACCCCAAACTAGCATCGACTGGAGGGACAAGGGGACAGAATGTGGCACTTCATGAGAGCTGGAGTTCTGGTGCTAGTGGGAGGAAGTTTCTCCCAGAATGGAACCCAGGTAGGAAAGGGAGTGAAAATGCCTGGATGTCCATCTGCTCCAGCCCTCAGATCTCTTACTGATGTTTCCCATTGGCTGAATCCAACCCAGAGCCAGCTAGTAAGGGTGCTTAAGTCATACAGACACACAGGGGTCAGGGGGACAGAGCAAGGCATGGAAGGATGGAGAATGGACAAGGAAGCAGGGGATGAAAGGAAATGGGAAGTTAGGCGTGGCCTTTTCTAGGGCATGATATTTAGGTCATGATATGGAATGTAAGGATTTAGTGGCGGGGGAGGAGATTTCCAGTTAGAGGAAACAGAATGTGTGAAGCCTCTGAGTTGGGAAAAGAACTTAGGGATCCCTGTGGCTAAAGTAGAGTCAATAGGTAAGGGTATGAGGTGGGAGGGTCTAGGTCATGGGCACCTTGTAGGTTTTGAAGCAAGGTTGTACGTTATCTCTAGTGCAGTGGGAATTTATTAAGAATGCTAAACAGAACACAGCCTGATCTTGGTGTGCGGCAGTCTGGGCGGGAGAAATGGTGGGAGCTTGGCCAAGGGTGGGGCAGCAGAATGGGAATTCATTCCCATAAAAATGAAGAATCCCCCACCCTTCCAAATTGTGTATTATTAACCCACTTCTAGAAAAGTTGTATTTTTGTTTTAACCCCCAGACAGCTGAAAATAAGATTAGAGCATTCCCTCAAGAGGAGGTTACTTACATTTTTAATCTACTCATTATCATGGAATTGTAAATTCCTCTAGTTTAGCCAGTATAAATTTCCTCATTTAAAATCTGGAGAGAGTGCCATGCCTTAGCAAAGGATTTCTAAACCTTGGCACTATTAGCATTTTGGACCAGATCATCTTTGCTGTGGAGGCTGTCCCGTGCATTATAGATATTTGGCAACATCTCGGGCCTCTACCCACTCACTACAGGCTATCCCCACCCTGAGTTGTAACAACCCGCATGTCTCCGGATGCTACTGAACATCCCCCTAAGGTGGCACCGTCACCCCTGGTTGAGGACCACTTGGGCTTAGCACATACTCTGGTATTGCTCTTCTTCCTTCCACGTGGGGTTATGATTTTACACCTATTTTTCCATGGATTTGGGGTTCCCTGAAAGCAGGGGAGATGCCTCTTCCTTTTCCTACGCACACAATAAGCCGCATATTGGGAGATCAATACGTATTTGTGGAACAAGTGGATGAACGAGTGGACCTTGAATGTGATACAACTGTGAGCATGGGATAGGGATTCAAGGAGACTTAAGTCATTCTCTCCCACTGCTGCTGCTTCTCATTAAAAAAAGGATCACTGGAAAGTGTGAAAGGAAGTTTTTAGAGACCTCCCAAGTGGTATAAAATTTGACTATTCCACACATAATTGCTTCAAATAAACCCTTTAAACTTTACAAAATCCTTAATTGTCTACATTGTGTTTTTTAACTTCTCTAGGAAGATTCAGTTCATCAGTTTCTCTGAGCTGCGTCTGATTGAGTTGAGGGAATGTAGTGGTTGACACCTGAGCTTTGCAATCAGAATTTGGATCAAATTCTGGCCCTGCCACTGCGATCAGCCAAATGCTTTAACAAGCCTGAGTTTCAGTTTCCTCCTCTGTAAAATGATGATGGTGAAATCTATCTTACTATTAAATTAATAAATGTGATAATGAATGTAAGGTGTAATTTCTAAACTATAAAGTACTATATAAATAATAATGAGAATTAATCAGAGGTCACTGGGGAGCCCTGTTTAATTTTTTTATTATGTTTTCAGAAAAACTTTTTCTTTAAAAACTTGCTTTTGTGGGGCACCTGGGTGGCTCAGTCGGTTAAGCGTCTGCCTTTGGCTCAGGTCATGATCCCAGGGTCCTGGGATCAAGCCCCATGTTAGGTTCTCTGCTCAGCAGGGAGCCTGCTTCTCCTTTTCCCTCTGCCTGTTGCTCCCCATGCTTGTGCTCTCTCTCTGTGTCAAATACAAAAATAAAATATTAAAAAATGCATTAAAAACTTGCTTTTGTTTCTACTGCTTTTTAGGAAAAAATCCTTTGTCAGGAAAAAAATATTTCTTTTGCTTTTCTTTAAATAGAATGTTTTTTTATTTTCTTAAAATAATTCTTCCTTTTGGTTTCACAAGTAGTACATGGAAACATTCTTATTATAAAAGATTCAAACTAGCAAAAATACATAAAGTAGATTCATGAAAAATATATTTCTCATTCCTCCCACCACCATTACTCACTCAAAGGAAACCAGTTTTAACACTTTGGTGTTCTGGTTCTTTTTCTGTTTTCACATCTATTTATTTTATTTTTTACCTAACTAGAATTATATATGTGTGTCCTCTTTTTTATTCAGTTATCCATATGCCTTAAAAATATTTTTGCCATTAGGTTCTAATAAATCGTGCATTATTGAGATAAATATATTATCTTCCCTTGGACCACCAGCCCATTCTTCATCTGAATTAAGTGCCCACAATAAATTAGAAAGTACTGCCTAGAAAACTGCATCTTTCCAAGCTTCTCCGAACAGATGGAAAAGAACATCAAATGTGTCACGTGTGGACACTTAGAGCTTGTTGAAGAGTGTGCTTTTCCACCAAGGCACAGTCAGACAACCTAAAATTTTTGAAAATACTACTTGTAAGGGGAGTTGGCATTAATGTTAGTTGGTGAGTTCCCATAATGAAAGGCACACAGAAAACTGTCGATTGTATTTGACATTCAGGTTTTCAAATCTAGTGTGAATGCTGCCATTGCCCATTGTTGGGAAGTAACATACGTTTCCCATTCACTTGTGTGTGAAGGCATTGTGAAGTGTAAGTTCTTCGGAGTGCTGTATTTGTGAGTCAGTGTGAGTATGTAATCCCTATAAAAGTCTAATGAGGTTTATTACATTGATGGCAGAATATACTTAATTATTAACCACGTTAATGTTTGGTTTGGTGTGGTTAATTTCATGTATTTTAATTTTATAGCTTTGTAAAAACAGGATCTAGTATAGAACTCTGCAATAAAGCAGAATGAATGGTGTTTTCTTCTCACCTTTTCTGTAAAAAATAGACATTATTTTTCTTATTTGTAGCAAAATATTAGTGCATTCGGAAGTCTAATATCTTTCACGAAATTGATGGGAAAACTGCTTTTATATCACCAGAAAAAAATGTTTCTCCAATAGGAGTGCTAGTTCCAAAAAAAAAAAAAGCTACAAGTCTGTTTTTAATTTCAAATTTAGTTAAGGAACAATTCTGATGGAGGTAGAGGATTGCCAAAGGAAAATGCTTTCCTGCTGCTAAAGAAATGATGAGGCAGGCACTGTGTTTATTTTTATAACAATGTATTTTGATCCTGTGACAAATGTTTCACCATGGCTTTAACATTTTTTCCTATTCTAAACTAAATTGTGTATGTTAACATTCTGATCTGTCTCGACTTCTAAGAACACTAGGGTGCATTGTTGGTGTTGAAGACTTCTTTCTGGTTTCGTGTAGGTTTAATTCAATTACATGGTTGACAAATGCCTTCCATTTGCAAAGTATCAGATAGGTGCTATCATGGGATAATAGATGATTAAACCAAAGGCTCTCCATCTGGGGGAGGGCAAACTCATCCCTAAGTAATTTGGGCACAAAGCAGAAACTAATAAGTTCTATAAGAGAATGAGAAGATACACTGTAGAAGGAAAACAAGGAGGAAAGTTAAATAAGGAAGATCCTAGAGGTCTTCTTGGAAGAGGTGAACAAGTTGAAAAATGGGTGGATTTTAATAGATTACTATGAGAGTGCTAGGGTTGGAAAACGAATATTTCTAGGTGGACCGGAAACTTAAAATACAGCATAGAGATGACACTGGCTGTCTGCTTAAGGATATAGTATAGGGAACAGACCGGTGCTGTCCAATATGGAAGCCACTAGCCACACATGGATGTTTAGCTATTTTTCTCTCTGCTAATGGTTCTTTATTGGTAGTTGTTTTATTTTTTAATTGAGATCTAATTGATATATAATATCATTTTCATTTTTAGTGTGAGACTATTTAGAAATGAAACTTGATAAAGTTAACATTTTTCTCAGTCATACCAGCCACATTTCAAATGCTTAGTAGCCACCATGGGCTACAGGGTATTGAAGGAGCGGTGGAAAAATCGTTATTCAGTGTATCTTAAAGGTTAGCTAGAACCTACAAGGCTTGTTTAAACACAGATTGCTGGGACCCACTCCCAGAGATTCTGAGTCAGTGGGTCTAGGGTGGGACCTGAAATTCTGCTTCTCTAACAAGCTCGCAGGTGATGTGGATGCTGCCAGTCTGGGGACCACACTTGGTGTATGGCTGTTGTAGAACGGTGCTTCACAAACGATCACGGTATGAATTTCCAAAGTGTGGTATCCCAATACACATATTTTTCAAGAGTAAAATGAATTACTCGAAGAAGGATGTTAAAATATTTTTTAAATTTACAAAACTGAAACCGTATTTGTAGACTTGATAGATGTATAACTACATTTCAATGAAGATAATCAGAACAAATATGAGGAAAAAAGACAGAATGTCTAGGGAGGTTTCTAGATGAAGACTCCATATTTTTCCATGTCTCTCCGTAGTGAACCACACCAAGGAGTTCGTGGACCACGTTGTTACTATTGTAGTTTGCTCAAGGATCCTGCATTTCCCGCTGCTTATAATAGCGATTCTTCACAGCTTTTGAGCAAGGAAATTATATAAGCCAAATCTTAGGAAGGGTAATGTGGTGGCCATGGAGAAGAGTAATGGGGAAAGGAGGCTGCCAAAGCTGGGGAGACCAATTCCAAGGCCATGACAAAATCCAGGCAGAAGGAAGTAAGGGCAGCAGACAGGAGGAGTCAGATGCCAAACATGTTGAGGTCATAGAATCAACAGGATTGGGCAGCTAATTGGATGTGGGGTGTGAGGAAGAGGAGAGAGGTAATGATGACTCTGAGGTTTCGACCCTGAGCAACTGGAAGGGCAGCAGTGGCATTCACCAAAATAGGGAACACCAGAGGCACCTGAATCAGCGTATGCCGAAGAGCAGCTACAAACCCTCTTTGTTATCCCTAAGATCAGATTTCAGTTTCACTCATCTGTGTGGTTTTCCTTTAAGATGTTAGTGGACTCTTGATTCAGAGGCGTACTTCATAAGTCATTACTACACACATCAGAAAAACATCCTGTTGGGTGAGCGACTCATATGAAGATTATTTGCATGTGAGATTGGGTGTTTAAGATGGCACAGATAATAAAAAAGAATGAAATCTTGCCATTTGCAACAACATGGATGGAACTAGAGGGTATGTTATACTAAGTGAAGTAAGTCAGACAGAGAAAGACAAATGGCATACAATTTCACTTATTTTTTAGGATTTATTTATGGTGAGAAAGAGCAGGGGCAGAGGGGAAGGGCAGAGGGAGACAGAGAATCTCAAGCAGACTCTCCACTGAGCAGGGAGCCCAACGCAGGGCTTGATCTCATGATCCCGAGATCATGACCTGAGCCGAAATCAAGAGTCGGACACTTAACCACCCAAGCACCCAGGCACCCCTACAATTTCACTTATATATGGAACCTAAAAAAACAAAACAGGTGAGATATATCTCACACCTTTATCCATTCCTCTGTCAATGGACGCTTGAGTTGTTTCCGTATCTCGGTTATCGTAAATAATGCTGCAATATACAGAGGGTTGCGTATATCTTTTTGAATTAGTGTTTTTGTTTTCTTTGTGTAAATACCCAGTAGTGAAATTACTGGATCATATGGTAATCCTATTAATTTTTTGAGGACCCTCCATACTGTTTCCCACAGTGGCTGCACCAGTTTGTGTTCCCACCAACAGTGCACAAGGGTTCCTTTTTCTCCACATCTTCACCAACACTTGTTATTTCTTATCTTTTTGTTTTTAGCCATTCTGACAGATGTAAGGTAATATGGTGGTTTTGATTTGCATTTCCCTGATGATTAGTGAGGTTGAGCATCTTTTCACGTGCCTGTTGGCCATCTGGGTGTCTTCTTTGGAAAAATGTCTATTCAGGTCCTCTGTGCATTTTTAAAATTGGATTATTTGGGGTTTTTTGGTGTTGAGCTGTATAAGTTCTTTATACATTTTGGATATTAACCCCTTATCAAATATGTCATTTGTAAATATCTTCTCCCATTCAGGAGGTTGTCTTTTGTTCTGTTGCAGGTTTCCTTTGCTGTGCAAAAGCTTTTTATTTTGGTGTGGTCCCAAGAGTTTAATTTTTTGTTTCCCTTGCCTCAGGAGACATACCTAGGAAAATGTTTCTATAGCTATTGTCAAAGAACTTATTCCCTATGTTTTCTTCTAGGAGTTTTATGTTTCAGGTCTCACAGTTAGGTCTTTAATCCGTTTTGAGTTTATTTTTGTGTATGGTGTAAGAAAGTGGTCCAGTTTCATTCTTTTGCATGTAGCTGTCCAGTTTTCCCAGCACCATTTGTTGGAAAGAACATCTTTTCCCCATTTTATATGCTTGCCTCCTTTGCTGTAGATTAATTGACCACATAAGCATGGCTTTATCTCTGGGCTCTCTGTTCTGTTCTATTGACCTGTGTGCCAATGATGTGTGATTTTTGTGACAGTAGCATACTGTTTTGGTTACTACAGCTTTGTAGTATATCTTGATATCTGGGATTGTGATACCTCCAGCTTCATTCTTCTTTCTCAAGATTTCTTTGGATATTCAGGGTCTTTTGTGGTTCCATACAAATTTTAAGGACTATTTGTTCTAGGTCTGTGAAAAAAATGTTGGTATTTTGATAGGGATTGCATTAAATCTGTAGCTTGTTTGGGGTTTTATGGACATTTTAACAATATTGGTTCTTCCAATCCTTGAGCGTGGAATAGGTTTCCATTTGTTTCTGTCATCGTCAATTTCTTTCATCAGTTTTTTATAGTTTTCAGAATACAGGTCTTTCACCTCCTCAGTTAAATTTATTCCTAGGTATTTTGTTCTTTGTGGCGCAACTGTAAATGGTATTGTTTTCTTAATTTCTCTTTCTGCTCCTTCATTATTAGTGTATAGAAATGCAATAGATTTCTGTATATTAATTTTGTATCCTACAACTTTATTGAATTCATTTCTCAGTTTTGGTGGAGTCTTTAGGGTTTCTACATAGAGTATCATGTCATCTGCAAATAATGAAAGTTTTACTTCTTCCTTATCAATTTGGATGCCTTTTATTTCTTTTTGTTCTCTGATTGCTGTGGCTAGGACTTCCAGTATTTTGTTGAATAAAAGTGGTGAGACTGGACATCCTTGTCTTGTTCCTGATCTTAGAGAAGAGCTCTCAGTTTTCCACCATTGAGTATGACGTTAACTGTCGGTTTTTCATATGTGGCCATTATTATATTGAGGTATGTTCCTTCTAAACCTACTTTGTTGAGGGTTTTCATCATGAGTGGATGTTGTACTTCATCAAATGCTTTTCTGCATCTATCGAGATGATCATGTGGTTTTTATGTTTCCTCTTATTTATGTGATGTATCACATTGATCAATTTGCAAATATTTAACCACCCTTGCATTCCTGGAATAAATGCCACTTGATCACGGTGAATGATTTTTTAATGTATTTTTGGATTCAATTTGCTAATATTTTGTTAAGGATTTTTACATCTATGTTCATCAGAGGTATTGGCCTGTGGTTCTCTTTTTTTGTAGTGTCTTTATCTGGCTTTGGTATCAGGGTAATGCTGGACTCGTAGAATGAATTTGGAAGCTTTCCTTCCTCTTCTATTTTTTGGAATAGTTTGAGAAGAATTGCATTAACTCTTCTTTAAATGTTTCGTAGAATTCACCTGTGAAGCCATCTGGTTCAAGACTTCCGTCTGTTGGGAGTTTTTTGATTACTGATTCAATTTCATTGCTGGTAATATCTTCAAATTTTCTGTTTCTTCCTGATTCAGTTTTGGAAGGTTCTACGTTTCTAGGAATTTTTCCATTTCTTCTAGGTTGTCCAGTTTGTTGGCACATAATTTTTAATAGCGTTTTCTTATAATTCTTTGTATTTTTGTGGTGTTGGTTATTATTTCTCCTTTTTCATTTCCAATTTTATTCATTTGAGTCCTCTCTCTCTCTCTCTCTGATGAGTCTGACTAGAGGTTTATCAATGTTGTCGATCTTTTCAGAGAACCAGTTCCTGGTTTCATTAATCTGTTCTGTTGTTTCTTTAGTCTCTATTTCATTTATTTCTCCTCTAATCTTTATTATTTCCTTCCTTCTCCTGGTTTTGGGCTTTGCTTTCTTTCTGACTCCTTTAGGTGTAAGGTCAGACTGTTTATTTGAGATTTTTCTTGTTTCTTAAGGTAGGCTTATATTTCTATAATCTTCCCTTTTTGGACAGCTTTTGCTGCCTCCCAAAGATTTGGGACCATTGTGTTTTCATTTTCATTTGTCTCCGTGTGTTTTTTTAAATTTCCTCTTTGATTTCTTGGTTGATCCATTTATTGTTTGATAGCAATAATTATTTAGTTTAGTTTAGTTATTTAGCCTCCATGTATTTGTGTTCTCTCCAGATTTTGCTTGTCCTTGATTTCTAGTTTCATAATGCTACGGTCAGAAGAGACGCATGGTACGATTTTAATCTTTTAAAATTTACTGAGACTTGTTTTGTGGCCTAATATGTGATCTCTTCTGGAGAATGTCCCATGTGCACTTGAAAAGAATGTGTATTCTGCTGTTTCTGGATGGAATGTTCTGAATATATCTGTTAGGCCCATCTGGTCCAGTGTGTCATTCAAAGCCATTGTTTTCTTGTTGATTTTCTGTCTGGATGATCTATCCATTGATGTAAGTGGGGTGTTAAAGTCCCCTGCTCTTGTTGTATTACTGTCGATTACTTCCTTTATGCTGATTAATAGTTGCTTTATGTATTTAGGTGCCCCCATGTTGGGTGCAGAAATATTTACAATTGTTATATCCTCTTGTTGGATTGTTTCCTTTATCATTATGTAGTGTCCTTCTTTGTCTCTTGTTACAGTCTTTGTTTTAAAGTCTATTTTGTCTGATTTAAGTATTGCTACCCCAGCTTCCTTTTCACTTCCGTTTGCATGGGAGATGTTTCTCCATCCCTTCACTTTCAGTCTGCATATGTCTTTAGGTCTAGTCTCTTGTGGCAACATATAAATGAATCTTGTTTTTTATCCATTTTATCACCCTATGTCTTTTGATTGTAGCCAGTCACCCTTATGTTTTCTGATTGGCGCATTTAGTCCATTTACTTTCAAAATAATTCTTAATAAGTATGTAGTTATTGCCATTTTGTTACTTATTTTATGGTTATTTTTGTAGTTTTTCTCTATTCCTTTTTTCTTCTCTTGCTGTCTTCCTTTGTGGTTTGATAGCTTTCTCTTTTTTTAAAAATGGCTTTCTTTAGTGATATGCTTGGATTCCTTTCCCTTTATTTTTTGTGTATCTGTAACAAGTTTTTGATTTGTGGTTACCATTAGGTTCTTATGTAACATCTCATGCATATAGCAGTCTATATTACATTGATGATCGCTCAAGTTCGAACCCATCCTAAAAGCACTAAATTTGTACTCCCCCTTCCCACATTTTATGTAAATGAAGTCATACTTTATATCCTTTTATTTTGTGAATCCCTTGACTGATTTTTATAGATAGAATTGATTTTACTGCTTTTGTGCCTTCCCCTCCTTACTGGTTTTGTAAGTCATTAATCTACTACTTTTATTGGATGCTTGCATTTACCTGTGAAATTTTTTCCTTTCATAATTTGCTTGCTCCTGATTATGGCCTTTTCTTTGAGTGGGTAGAAAAGGCCAAACAGATTTTTTTTTTTTAGAGAGAGAGAGAGTATACACGTGTGAGGGAAAGGAGGGGCAGGGGGAGAGAGAGAGAGAGAGAGAGTCTTAAGAAGGCTCCCCGCTCAGTGCAGAGCCCAACACAGGGCTCGATCTCATGACCTGAGCCAATATCAGGAGTCAGATGCTTAACTGACTGAGCCACCCAGGAGCCCCCCAAACAGACTTTTCAATACAGAGAACAAAGTGGTGGTTGCCAGAGAGGAGGTAGGTGGGGGGATGGGTAAGCTAGATCAAGGGTATTAGGAGGTACAAACTTTCAGTTGTAAAATAAATAAGTTACAGAGGTGAAAAGTACAATATAGGGAATACGAAAAAATGGCAAATAAATAGTGTTCTAGTAATACATGACTGAGGAAAAGTACTATACAGCTTGCAGATTTAGGATTGGTCCGGAGTTCTTGAAACACCTTGAGAGCTTTATACAACAACTTAATCTCTTGATACTTAGAAGAATGCATTGTTGTTTCATAAATATAAAATCACAGCTCCAAGAACAATGGACAACCCTGATCTGACTTACTGGAATGTATTACTAATTATCCAGAAGATCATCCTAAATACCATTTTCACATGGAGGTCTAGTGATGGAAGTAATTAGTAGATAGTGTTTTAAACCCACAAAAGCAAATGGTAAAGTTACCTCTGAATATAACAGGAGTTATGGAATATTTGGGGATTTTAGCAACAACAAATTAATGTCATATAATGCACTAGGAAGGTGCTGGGAAATCTCCTCAGGTCACTAAAAGGAATTTGATGGTTTCCTTTCTTGTTCAATATCCATAACACTTCTATCACCTTTAAACCTACAAACAGCAGAGCGGCCATCTTGAGAACACTATTTTCAGTGTACCTGCACATCACAGGGTATTCACTAAGGGTACCACTCTCCTAGGCGTGTGGGGCAAATTTTCACGATGTCAGACAAGGAAATTTCATTTTCAGATATAACCCTTATTTCTTACACTTTTCAAAAAGTGGAAAATGTATTATTTCCCATGTGACTGAAAATTCTTATGTTCACAAACTAAAGGAGTTTTGATATTAAAAAGTTGTTTTTATTAACTCAAGCAAAAGCACATTTTTCTTCTTTCTGTTTCTGACTTATCTAGGCCATCTCAATAATCAGTCCTTAGCTTACAATGTCACCTCCCTCATCCGTGTTTCTCTGAGTCTGGTTGGATTCATTGCTTCTCTCCTCCCAAACTGTATTTAAAAATATGCTCCTGGCTGAAATTAATGTTTCAACAATTAGTTTAGTCTAAGTCCCAAAACAGATTAAAAGATTTATCTCTCTATTTAGGACCAAGTACCTGGATTAAGTTTTTTAATTCTTTCTGATGCTCCCTGCAACTTATACAAATACAACCCTTACTTTCAGTTCTCCACCCCTCCACACCCACCGTCAGAGCCCTGGTGATGCATAGAAATTAATAAGATAAGTCATGAAAACCACAGGATTGGGAAGACATCTAATTTTCTCAGCTAAGGAACACTTGAAAGGCTATTGGTAGCTAGTCTCATTTTAAGTGTTGACACTAAATCCATAAACAAAGATGGGCTCCCTTAAAGTTGTCACTTTTAAAATTGAGGCTTCCAGAGAATCCAGCCTTCATCCACATTCCCTTATCTCTGACTTTAATATCATTACCCCTCAGCCTACAACATGTTCAGATAACCCACAACTTCAAAAATTAGCAAACAAGTACTCAAATACTTCTCCCTCAACCAACTCAATTCTCTCCCTGTTGCTCACCCAACTTTCAAGAGAAGCTCCTAGAAATCATGGACTATCTTGGTCTTGACTTCCCCACCTCCCATTCACTCTTTCACAGGATCTGGCTCCCATTCTACAGATTTACTGGAGTTACTTTTGCTGACACCACCAGAGACCTGCCATAATGTCAAGTTCAATGCCCTCTTCTCTGAGCTCTTCCCACTTGGCCTCAAAACAGACTTTAACTTAACTGACAATTCCCTTTCTAGTTGTCTCACCCGAGCTTTTATGACACAGCCCTCTCCAAGTTTTCCACCCACTTCCTTCTCATTTCTTTTGCTGGTCCCTTTTCCTTTGTGAAGTACTTCAAAGTGGCTGTTTTCTAGGGTGTAACACTAGCCACTTTCTGGTTCTTGCTGCTAGTGATAACCCCTCTTACCCCCTTAGCATGGCCATCACCTATATACAGTACCTCAGACTCCCAATTCAACATATTTACGTGGTCTGAATTCCAAGTGGGTGCACCACAGGGACTCAAATTCTACGCACATAAAATTGAATTCTTTATTTCCCTCTTTGTCCCCTCTATTAGTTTTCTATTGACACCGTAACATAAGCTTATAATATATAAGATTACCACAGACTTAGTGGCTTAAAACAGTGCAAGACATCCAAAATGGTTCACCATTACTGCCTTTCTTCTGGCGACTCTGGAGAAGAATCTGTTTCCTTGCCTTTTCTAGCTTCCAGTCGTCACCTGGATTCCTAGCTCATGACCCCTCCCCCCATCTTCAAAGCCAGCCGTGCAGCATCTTCAAATCTCTCTGTGTCACCTGTGCCTCTACTGTCACATCTCCTTCTCTGCCTCTGACCCTCCTATCCCTTCACGACCTTTGTGATTATGTTGGGTCCACCTGAATAATCCCCAGAATCCAGAATGATCTCCCTACCTCAAGATCCTAAACTTAATCCCATCTACAAAAACCCTTTTGCCTTAAGGTAATCGTTTTAGTTTCTAGAGATGAGGACATGGACATCCTTGGGGACATTATTCTGCCTACCACACCCCCAAACCCTTCCTCTCTGTGTATCTTATCTCAGTGAATGCTTGTCCAGCCACTCAGCCAGTGAAGCTGGAAACTTCCAGGCCATCTTCTGTTCCTCTCTCTCATCCCTTACATTAAAAGTTTCTTAGGTCCCATATGTTCTACATCTGAACCTCCTCATAAATATACAGTCTTTTCATCCTAATCACTACTGCCTCTATTGAGAACCTCTCCTTTTCTACCCTGGACTTATTAAACACCATCCAAATTTGCTTTCTTGACTCCTAACCCATTCTTCTGTTCCAGTGAATTTCAGATCCTGTTTCCAAAGTGCAGATCTCCCTATTCCTCAGTCCCAATTGCCATGCACGTTCATGTTTTTGTGACTTTGTGTGTATGTCCCCATCTACCTGGAATGGCTTTCTTCCTTCTCTGCCTGCGACACCATGCTCCAAGGGCCAGCTCAGCCCTCAGCTCTGTGACGCTTCCCCGCATGCTCACACAGGAGTTGCTAGAGACGTGCTAGCACAGCACTCCGTGTTCATGAACACAGAAGCGCTTAGGGTTTATTGTGGCTCTCTGGTCATATGGCTGTTGTTCTGGCTATGTGATAAGTTTCCTAAGGGCAAGACAAGGTGTTACGTAACTTTTCTAATCAGATTCCAAATTCTCCCTCTTCCTCCTTCCTTTCTAGCCTTCCTTGCTCTTCCCTCCCCACCCAGCTAGCCCTCCTTGCAGCTGAGTTAAATTACAGACAATCTCTTCTCTCACTCCCCAGGTTGACTTTCAACTCCTTTCTGTGTGATCCCACTGTTTCTTGTATGTGCATCTCTTCGCCCTGGAAGTAACCTCATAGCCTGGCATTTGGCTATTACATTTATATATTTATTTCCGACAGATTCTGGAGAGAAGGAATCATGTACCTTTTCATCTATGTGTCCTCAGCACATGGCAGCACGGTGCATGGCATGTAGCAGCTGCTTAATATATATTTATTGAATAAATCATTGAAAATTGCCACCTTCTCCACCTGGGAAAACATAACTCATTTAAAAGTTCATTGTTGTGTTGTTGTTGTTGTTTTCTCTGTTTCCTTATCTCTCAGTCTGGACGATATGCTCAAAGCTAGGAACTGTGTCTCATTTATTGTAACCTAAGCACGAAACTAGCATCTATAATACTGTTCTACGTGCTCAATAATTGCATGGAGTTGAATTGGATGCTCTTTTTTCATCACAGTTGCAAGAACTTAATTCAAATAAAGTTAAATAAAATTTTAATTCAGATGAGAATACTGAAACTGGATATTCTGGCTGGAATAAATACTGGAAGAGGTGTCAAGCCTCCTAAGCTCTGTGTGGATTCTATAACTAACTTGTTTGGAGTGGCTTGAGGTTAATCACTTCACCTTTTAGAACTTCTGTGTCCTCATTTTGAAAACTTGCCTCCCCCTACTTTACAATATTATCAAGACCAAACAGGAAAGTAGAAAGCATCTTGAAAAAAGGCACAAACTGCTATATGAGTGCAATTTATTGTTAGGAGTCTGCCTTGAAAAAAAATGGTGTTTTGCTTTGTCTCGTGAGTTAAGGCTCTTGGGAATCCTTCATGCTGATGGAAAAGGAATAGAGGGCAAGCCTTAATGCCTTCATATAATCTGGACATTTACCTTAAGAATGCAATCTCTTCTCTCCATCTGGCCCCTCTAGCTCAGGACTATTCAAAAGAGAACAGGCTTCCTCCATTGCCTACCTGTCAGGAGCTGTTTGTGTAGGAACCTGAGGTTTAAGAACCTTTGAAGCAATCACTGATTAAATTAGCAGAAGAAATACCTTTCTCCCTAGGGTCACCTGATTTTGAATCAACCTGAATATACAGGCTGGCATTCTTGGGTCCCGTTACCCACACATGGAATCCAAGGAATTGGCAGTCTTCGGGGAGGCCAAGGCTAGCTTGAAGGGTCCTATGCAGTTCAATCCCTCGACAGGTAGAAAGAAACTTGTAGTGTCTCTGTCTGATGGCAGGGGCTTCATGAACGCCTGCATTATTCTGTTTTATAATCCCCAATGCTGTGCTTCCATATGAGGCTTCTCAATGTGATATCTCAAAACAAATAATTCATTCATGGCTCAATTAATGAACATTATTCTTGACTGGTATATAAAAATGCATGGATACTCCTTGCCTCCCCTCCTCCCCTTTCCCTCTGTTAGGGAGTGGCTAAAGCACGTCAGAGTTGTATGCTCTTTGGTGTCCAATGTGAAGAAATGTCTAATGTAAGGTTTCTTGACCTTCTTCCCTCTTTCTTTCCAATCTGCTTTGCTCTTCCCTTCCCACCCAAATAGCCCTTCTTGTAGCTCAGTTAATTATAGATAATCTCTTCTTATTCATATGCTCTATAATCCCCATTCTGTATCCTCTCTCACTCCCAGCTCCTGCCTGGTGACCTTGGTGACCCCACTGGTGTCCTCTCTCTCTCTCTCTCTCTCTCATTCTCCTTGCCCCATCCCCAACCCCTGCCCCAATGCCCAGTGCCGTTCAGGACCTCCAAAAAAAACCATTACAATTTGCTTCTTGCTAAGATACAAAGCATTTAGAGCTAAAAGACAGTTTTGAGATCATCCACGCAAAACAGAAGAATTAGAATTATACCACTTTAGCAAAGAAAATAAATGTCGTTGAGATCTGAAGTGGACTTAGATGTAACAAAGAGCCAAAGAGGCCCGTTTCTAAAGCCTGTGAAAGTGCTTAGAGGCCCCTTGAGAATGTGATGAAAGCCTTTGACCACCTCATGCTCGCTTGTAATCAAAGCTGCTGTTCCTGGTACCAGAATTCAAGTTAAAGTCATGTTTAAAAGTAACTCTAGGGACACCTGCGCGGCTCAGGTGAGGATCTCAGGGTCCTGGGATCAAGCCCCGCATCAGCCTCTCTGCTCAGTGGGGAGCCTGCTTCTCCCTCTCCCTCTCCCTCTGTGTTCTCTCTCTCTCAAATAAATAAATATAGTCTTTATTTAAAAAGGAGGGGGGAAGACTGGGGGGGCTCAGTTGGTTAAGCGTCTGCCTTGGGCTCAGGTCATGATCTCAGGATCCTGGCATCGAGCCCCGTGTCAGGCTCCCTGCTCAGCAAGGAGTCTGCTCCCTCTTCCTCTCTCCCTACCCCCTGCTCACGCTCTCTCTCTCTCTCTCTCAAATAAATAAATAAAATCTTAAAAAAAAAAAAAAAGAGGGACACGTGGGTGGCTCAGTCGGTTAGGCATCTGCCTTAGGCTCAGGTCATGATCCTGGAGTCCTGGGATGGAGCCCTGCACCAGTCTCCCTGCTCAGTGGGGAGTCTGCTTCTCCCTCTGCCCCTTACCCCACTCTCATGCTCTCTCTCACTTTCTTTCTCTCTCAACTAACTAAATAAAAAAATCTTTGGAAGGAAGGAAGGAAGGAAGGAAGGAAGG
>NW_024423319.1:117552062-117571978 GCF_017311325.1 Ursus maritimus
GGAAGGAAGGAAGGAAGGAAGGAAGGAAGGGAGGAAGGAAGGAAAATGCTCTCTAGGACTGTACTGTGCTTTATAATGGCCATTAGCCACATGTGACTTTTTTAATTTAAATGAATAAAAATTAAATAAAATTTAAAATTCAGTTCTACAATCACAACAGCCACATGTCAAGTGCTCAGTAGCCACTTGTGGCTGGTGGCTACTAAGTGGGACAGCACAAATAGAGAACATTTCTGTCACCACAGAAAGTTCGACTGAACAGCAATGTGCTAAATGTTCCTGTTGGATTTCACTGTAAGATGAGTCTACAATGACCCATTAAGGGGCACTATTTCTTTTTTTAATGTTTTTTTATTATATTATGTTAGTCACCATACAGTACATCCCTGGTTTCTGATGCAAAGTTCGATGCTTCATTAGTTGTGTATAACACCCAGTGCACCATGCAATACGTGCCCTCCTTACTACCCATCACCGGTCTATCCCATTCCCCCACCCCCTCCCCTCTGAAGCCCTCAGTTTGTTTCTCAGAGTCCATAGTCTCTCATGCTTCATTCAAGGGGCACTATTTCTATTCTTATTTAATTATTTAAGAAAGTATGCATTCATTTTTATCAAATATCTTTTGTTATATCTTAAATGTTCATATGATCTTTCTTATTAGAGTATAGAATCCTACATTAATAGATTTCTGTTTATTGAACTATACTAATATCTGAAATAAATCATCCCGGGTTTGGGATTTTTTTTTTAAAACATCACTAGATTCTATTTATTACTAAAATGTTTTGTTAGGTTTATCAGGTTTTAGAGTTGAGGCCATAATTATCTGCAAGAAAGTTTTGCTAACATGAGAGACTTCAGAAGAATTCACCAATAAAGTGGGGAAGGTCACTTGAAACTTCCCATTTCTTCTCTTATTCAAATGACTAAGAGAGGGTTTATCCTCTTTATTGTTGAGGTTCTGAAGTTGAGGCTCTCTTCTCTTTATTGTTTGAGTATTATGTGTTGAGTTATGGTGAGTTCTCAGAATGTTGGATGTATGCACTATTGAAATACATCCAAATCCCCACTACAATATAAGTAATTCTAACTTTCTTTCTGTTATTTTAGATAGCTGCCTAAAACTTCGAGTTGATTATGTAGATATCACTGTAACTCAGATATTGTTAGTTAATGAAGTCATGTTAATGAGGATATACTTTATGTTTTAATTAAACACTTCCAGGAAGATTAATGATTTTATCAGATTGTTTTCATCTCAATTTTAATTAATTTGGCGTGATCTGTTGATTAATTAAGTTTTTACTAAAATGCCATTTGTAAGCGCAGTAAGCTGCATTTCAGTAATTCGACTTCAAGTAAGTGAGGACAGGAGAAATGAAAATATTCATTTTAAAGGGTTGAGTACACAGAATCTTGGAAGATATTGGAGGTATTTGCACTGGGGGACAGGACAAGTATGTTCCGCAAATATATACCATTCGTCAGTGAGGGATTTGTTACACAGCCTGCCTTGTGGCAGAATGGAGGAAAGAATTATGGGGGGCAGGGGGAGAAGCTACATCCTTGATCTGACAAGAGGTTTCCAATAAAGCTCAGCAGATTTAACTAATATGCAACAAACAATACAACAGAGTGTGTAAAACAAGACAAAATGTAACCAGGAAAGAAAAATCTAGTTCTTAAATTCACAAAAGGTCAACTGCACAGCAGCAGAATGAGGGAGATTTTGATTTACTTCAGTTCTGGCAAATACTGAATCATGGAACACTACATCAAAAACGAAGGATGTACTGTATGGTGACTAACATAACATAATAAAAAATTATTATTAAAAAAATAATAGTTGGCAGTACCAGTTGACTAAAAGCTCCAACATGAGGCACAGCGCAACTTGGGGACCAGATCACGTCTTCTGAGGCTGCATCACTAGAATCATAGCGTCCAAAGTGAACAAATCATTAGACCTACTTTTCTCTGCACTGGTCAGAACACAATGATTAAGAGAGGAGAGGTATAAAATAGCTAGATTGAAGACACACACACGTACACACACACACACACACGTGCACACACACACATGATGGCTCTCAGTCAATTTACCAAAAGCCAATAGGTAAATTTTCTGATTTATTAAAAAATGGCATTAGAGCATCCCAAGGACAGCTTTAAACAGCTTTGACAGAACTCTGCCACCTTAGTATCTGATGGTGGGTTACATGAACCTTTTCTGTACAATCAGTTTAGTAATTGGTAAAGCATATTAAATATATTTAGAAATGGATTATTTCATCAAAATATTAGAATTGACTGCTTTTCCGTTTAAATTAAATACTTTTTAATGTACTTTGGTTCAGCAATTTTAGCTGTTTTAACCAATTAATCCTTCATGTCCAATTATATACTTATGGTTAAAGTATTTCAAAATTGAGCTACCATTCAGTGAACTCTCCATTTGTCCCTTCTGGGCTACCATGCTCCCTTTCTGCATCTTTATATGATTTTACCTCGCAAATCTTTCAGTAAATCTCAATTATTTAAATATATAGATATGTGGATATAGATATATCGCTATAGATAAAATCATACCGTGAGATGGAATTGTTTTGGCAATTTATGAGTGTTTGCTTTTGGATTTAAATTTCAATATTTGCTTTGAGTTAAATTTTAACCTAATTCTTAATTTTAAATATCAATTTATCTGGTTTGGTTTTTAATTTGTATTTAAAATTTTACTTGTACTTAAAGTTTAATTTAGTTTAATTTCATTGCTATTAAATTTTTTTTAATTTCTACTAAATTCTTTAAATGTTGTGAATTGCTAGCAATAGTAGGAAAAGACCGATAGTCCATTACAAAATTAGATAAATGGTTTAAATTAGAAAATACAGGAAGTGTCATTTAAAAGCAACCAGACTAAAATCAGAAGTAGCTGAAACAGTCCTATTACACATAAAATGCCAATTTTTTAATTAAAAATAGTTTTCCATATGGGAAGCTTACATTTACTTCTCTTTTGCCAGATTTTTGGCATTTTTAGAATTCTTACGGTACCCTTAGTTTATTTAGCTGTCCAAAAATAGGTATCGGTCACTAAAATCCAACATTCCACTTAAAACTATTAAAGTAATTAAGCCTACAACAAGTAAGTAAGTAAATTTGGTGTATTTGGCTTCTGGGAAAATTAGTTTTTGGCAAATTGGCCTCCTTGTGTGAAAGCTAGGTGAGATCCTAATTTCAGTTTATAAGGTGTAAAAATCTTGAGGAAGATAATTTTGAGCCATTTTCTACAATTTTAAGAATAGATCAAAAGAAATGGTTAATTATGGTAAAATGAAGGATTTGGACTAACTGTTCAAATTAATCTTCTCTCGTAAAGAACGCCAATGTCAGGCACATAATTGATTGAAAGGGACATTTCTCCTGAGTTCTGAAACTAATTGCTTGCCTATGTAAACACTGGCCTTGGAAGAGTTCAGTCAGAGACTTACGCAGATTCTAAATAAGTGATATTCTAATGACTCTTTTGCCTACCTTCTTAATATGCTGAAATTAACCCCCTGGTGTATACACTAGACTCACCTTTTGCATTCTATCACCTGCGATTTGCCCAGTCTGGGCCAAAAGAGAAGTGTTCGCTGTCTTTTCCCAGAACAAAGGGCTCAACAACATGGAATTCCTTGGAAAGCACGAGTGAGCCAGCAAGTGAACAAATCCTTTGTGCAAAGCAGGTCCTCAGAGGCTAATTAAATTTGAAGAAAGAAAACTAAAAATAGGATAGAGCGGTTCACGAATGGAAACAGTCTTAAGACCCTTCCTCATAGCCAAAACTCACTGTTTTCAGTGCATCTGTCGTGTTAATTCATTAGCAAGGGCAATGTGCACAATTTCCAATCCGAGGGCAGAGACCAGGGTGGACCCTGGCTGCCATGTTGCCATAGTGATGACATTTGAGCGTCTTTGGAGTGGTGAATCTGATTAGTCAGTTCAGTGTTTTCCCTCATTTCACTTTGTTACACGGGAAAAGAAACTCCTCAAAAGGCAGTTTCATGTGTATTTGTATTTGATTAAAATATAAATATTTCTCATGCTAGCTCATTTATGGAAATGGCAAGACAGTCAAAAGCCCAGCTGTATCATCTCAGCTAAGAGTTTACACAAAAATCGGTTTGCCCTGATGCCATAATGAATTGAAACTTGAAGCCAGTGAGTAGAAGCAAACAGCATGCTTCATGCTAGAGTAGTTGTAACTCAATTATCTTTGCTTCCTTCTGTCCGTCCTGGTGGAGCTTGGGCTAAAGATTCACAGTCTCCAAGTATTTGCGGATTGGTTGGCAAGGTTGTAGCTAATCTCTTTGTTGAAAAGAACAGGAGTAGAAAAAGAAAATAAGGGCGTTAAAGGTAATCTTTGTTTGCTGAGAAATGTATTTGTTGGCGGCCAAGCTGAATCTAAGGTATTTTCAGTTCTTGTGTGCTTCTCTGAAAGAAAGGGAAAAAATGGGTCCCCAGGGGAATGTTGTGTCTTAGATGGAAGCCTTGTCATCTTTGTGTTTCAGAGGGCGTGTGAGAGGGAGTCTCAGGGCACAGAGGCAAGAGTGAGAGGGAGCCTGCTTCTCCCTTTTCTCTGATCAATTACCTTTGTTTGGTGGCCCTGATTAGGTAACCCCTGTTAGCAAACAGCCAGCAGATGGCGCTATTTGGTTTCGTGCTAAGGAGAGCCTCTTGGTTTTGTTTTTTGTTTTTTCAAAGGAAGTACGGTAAAGAGGATTTTGCTTTTATTTTCAGCTTAATAGCCTGCCGTAAGGTCAGTCCAAATATCAATTCTAGCTATTATAAAGTGTCATCATAGGTCATTCGGATACATTTTCTAGAATCAGAGCAGGATAAAAGGGAAAATAAAATAATATGCCTCTTTTAGCAAAGTCATGTCACGATATTATAGAGCACAGACTTGGTATCATATTCAAGTTTTTGAAAATGATAGAAAATTAGAGGGAAGAGTAGATGCCAGCCTTCACTTTCCTCTCCTGCACGCAAACACATGCACCCTCCCAGCCCCACCCCCACATGCGTATCACGGTCACGCAGTTCTCAGAAATTAGTTGTCTGCATATACTTTGTTTCATGGCACCCCATTGCTCATCTGCCAACACAGAAAAGGAACTCAATGAGGTTTGTAGCCATTACTATCCAAAAATTGGCATATATTGCAGAATTAAACAAATTAACAGAGTGGGGAGAAAGTATGAGTAACCCTGTTGGGAACCTCTAAGGTTGGTGCCCTGGAGGGAAGTTTGGCCGTGCTCCAGAGGACCAAGCCTGGCCATTTCACCCCTGGGGGGAAGTGAGGCCTCTCTAAGGGTCTTTCCAGAACTAACATTCTTACATTCTATTTAATAGTCCCAGGAGGGACTATAGGCGGCACCATTGTCTTATCTGCCCAGGGCCACAAAATCCTTTTTGGTTTCCTGGAGGCAAATGGGGCACCCAGAGTTAGCTCCAGACATCCTGCAGCTTTGAAACCTCCCAAGCGTGTGCTTTTCTCACACATCCCTCTGCTCAGTGAGAACACCATTTCTTGATTGCTGAAAGACAAGGTTGGTTGTTAATGCTTTTTCAAATGTCTAAGGCTGGCATTTTCTTTCTCTTTTCTTTTCTCTTTCTTTCTTTCTTTGTGTGTAGAAAGGGCTATTTACAGTTATGTAGGCTTTAAATTTATATTAACTTATTGAAGTTACAAAAATCAAAATATTCCTCAAGCTTTTAAGTTCAACTTACAAATCTTATTTTTCTGCTTATAATTCTAGTAACTTCTTTGTATATAATAAGAACAAATAGTTTCACAGAGGGTTTTGATTAGTGTTGAATCAATTTAAGTTGAGCAATCTAAACTCAAACAATCGCTCTCATTTCTAAACTTAATTAGCTAAAATTCTTTATATGTTTTAATCTACATTTATAAAGTTAATATATTCTGTTTTTGGTTTAACCATTCACGTATCTATCTAACTGGCAAACTTACAACCCTAACAAGCAAAACCTTTTTAAAAACTTAAACAACTTTTATAAATCGAATACGTGCATTCATTTATTCAACAAACGTGTATATTTAAGTTTATTACTATTTAAACTTTAAATATTTCAACTTATTGCCACTAAAACTTTTCAATATTTAAGTTTATTAAATATTTAGAATATCCATACTTATTTAGAGAATGAAGTTCACCTAAAGAGTCCAATGTTATTTACCAGTTAAATTCTGTTATACTTTTCAATCTATAATCACAACTCTAAAATCAATCTCTCATTTAAAATTGGAATCAAAAGGCTAATACATTTAACCATTTGACAAATATTTACCAATTAGGCGAATATGTCCATTTGCCAATATGCCAAAATACTCTTAATCATTGGGAGTGTTTTCAACTGCATGCCCAGAATGTCACTACATTGACTACGTGTTTTCCTAAATTTAAAACAAAAGAATTAACCCTATAAAATTCATTTATTAACAAAATTGGGTTTCCATTGGGTTGACCGGGAATGCTAACATGGTGGCTTATGGGGTAGAGATTTGACCCAGGATGTGGGACATGGAGGCTGCTGTCATCCGAGGTGTGTGCTCTGAGGCTCAAAGGATATCCATTTTTTAGAATCACGGAACATGTGAATCTAAATCCATTTCTTTACTCAGTTCTTTAATCTGATTTGGGTTGAGAGAAGTCGGCTTTCTTTGTATTGTCTTTCTGGCAAAAACTCTAAAGATATTTTAATTCTTTTCATCTGGCTCTAAAGATAACTTGAAGCCATTCCATCATATCCTGGGTAAGTCTCAATCCTTTGTTTGGTTCTGTTCCTACATGGAAGGTTCCCACATGCTCACATCAGCTGGAACCTCCGAACTGCTGCCCCTAGAGAGAGCCGGTGCTCTGCAGTTCACCACAGACACCCCTCACAAGTCCCCTTCCAGGCCAGACACTACCGGCGCTGGGGACCAGGTAATTCTTTGTTGTGGGGCTGCCCTGTGTACTGTGGCATGTGCAGCAGCCTTCTGCACATCCTCTTTCCACTAGATACCAGTGCGTCCCCCCCAAGTTGCGACAACTAAAAATGTCTCTAGACATCACCAGATGTCTTCCGGTGAGCAAAATCACCCCTCTACCCCACTGCACACACTTTGAGAACCACTATCTCGCGGCAACTGAGTGTCCACCGAAAACAGACGCAGAATGATAGAAACGTTTGTGGCACGATTGTCTTGTTCTTTGTCTTACAACCCCTTGGTGCCTTCGGGTCGGCCCCCCCGCCCGTCTCCCCTTGGGCATTTGAGCGTATGTGCCCTACCAGACCCTAAGGCGGGGTGCTCTGCTTTGAGGAATTGAGCCCATTCTTTGGTTTTTGACTTGTTTTCGTCTTTATCTTTCAGCCTCCATGACATTAGACAGTATGCTTCCTAGATAAAAGAGCTCCGTGTCAGCCTTTAGCTTTGTATTAACAATTGTTACATAAATTCTGCTATTAAAAACATCCGTTCATTTTCATATGGCATCAGGAAGTGAGCTTTTAAAAACACTGCTGTTTCTACACATCCTCATTGTCCTAACCAGGACTCCAGTTTCACATGAATTTCCTGACTCTATCTTTCTTTACATTAACAATGACCAACTGGATTTTTTTTTAAGCCCCCATTGGCAACATTTTTGGTTACAAGGGTTTGAAACCAAAAATAATCAAAATCTGGGCAGCGAAAGAAAATACAAAGTCTTAAACACTTGGGAATACAGACAGGCTGAGAGATGAAAGGGAAGCCTGGGGCTTGATCTGTCGCATGCTCCGTGATAAATCATTGCTTCTTGAGGACGAAAGGAACATGCATCCTGCCTCATGAGAGGGATCTATTGCGTGGTCTAGCTTTATCTCAGAATACCACACTTTGAACTTAAGGACAGATTAAATTGCCCGATAAAATAAATGTTACACAGTGAGATTGTGGAAACCCAACTAGGTAGATGGAACGTTTTTAACGATGGAAAGCTGGAAGAACTTCACCTTCAGCTGGTTGGCCCTGCAGCAGGCTCGATGTTATCGTGGAGGTCTCCAGGAACCCTTCGCCAGCTTCCGCACACCGAACTTAGCTTGCACACGAATGCCTCCTTGGCAGGTCAGGGCGGCTCGGTTCGTGCGAACTCTGTGCCCGTGTGTGGCTCCTCTAACACGTTTCTTCGAGTTGAGTATGTTCGTTAGCCAGTCTTCGCCAGGGGGAGCCACAGTGGTTTGGGAATTTGGGTGAGATCCTGTGAACATGAGGAGGGGCGAAATAAAAATGGTGGTAAGGGTACGGGTAATGAGGAGCTTTCAGAAGCCAAGGAGAGATTCCACACAAAAGTCCTTGGGGAAAATACGTATTTCCTTTGATATTCCTGTTGACCCCTATTTGGAAATCAAACCCAAAAAATGTATTGTCCCATATGGTCACCATCAAAACCAGATTGAGCAACATTCAAATAGGTGGAAATAGTCTACATTTGTGCTACACAGACCCAATGTTGATATATGTGGAAATAACAGAATAAATGTCCTAAAGAGAATAATTAGATAGAAATTGAATTAAATCAGCCTGCTGGCAGGATTTGTCCTAGGAAATTCTGTCCCCCATATGTTGGGAAACTTTGGGCCATGAGGATAGAATAAATAAACAATAAATGACTAAGTGAATAAAAACCAACCTTATGATTGGTCCTACATAGAACCTTAAAAAATGTTCTAATATTTAAAAGCAAGCCCAAAAGATATTTCCATAAGTGTGGATTTTAGATTAAAGAATGTATTTGAGCTTCAGCGTGGCTAATTCTGCATTCATATCACCGTGACTCCGGTCTTATAGTTTACTGTTTATAGGAGCTGGCGGCAAACTATGGCCCACCTGTTTTTGTACACAGAGTTCCATTAGCACACAGCCACACCTGTTTGCCTACTGTATATGATTGCTTTTGTGCTACTATTGCAGAGTGCACCGGTCACAACAGAGACCATATGACCCCCAAGGCTGATAATACGAAAATATGTACTCTCTGACCCTTTTCAAAAACAGGTTGATCAACCTGGCAAAATCATTTGACCGTCCCTGCCAAACGATCACTTCTATAGCTGCAACAGAAAGGAAGGCAAGACTTGTGTTTTTGACATTGCTTTTTACACACTGGGTCATGGGTCTAATTAGAAAACATTCCAATTACATCCAATACTTAATCGAGAGAGTCTATAGAAGACGGGGGAGAGCAAAGAACATTCACTTTTAAAGAAAGACATGTAATGATCTGCTGTGCTTGATTTTCTTTCAAAAGAACTTTATGTTTGAAAATTTGTCCTAAACATGAAACTTGTGTCCAGAGCAATATAAATAGCTCAGCGGGACTTACCACTTTTGGTAAATCATCCCCTCCGGGCACTGGGCAAGAAGAATGGCAGACTTTATAGTTGGATTTTTCAAAAGACCTAAGGCAAGGAAAAGATAGGAGTTATATAAGTGAAACCAGAGGAAAATGAGCAAAGAATTAAAAGAAGAAGAAAAAAATCATGGAATACAAATAATGACTCAAGTATAAATAGACTTTCTCTTGCACATTGTATTAAATAAAAATAATGCTAACATTCATTGTTCTACCCTATGCTGGGTAAATGACGTACTTTATCAATTAACTCATACTCTTGAAGGTAAGTGTGGTAGTTCTTGTTTTACAGATGCATAAATTGAGGCTCTGGAAGACTAGGAAACTTCCCTCTATATGAATTTAGAGCCATCTGATGCAAAAGCCAATCTATTTCTATTAGGAATCTCTTAAAAATGATATTGAGTAACATTATTGTATTCTTATATCACATTAAAAAATAAGTAATCAAACAGACCCTTACCGGTCCATCCTATAAACCAAACCTGCCTGATAGTGATTTAATGATGCATCAGTTAGTTAATGCCACATAACAAACCACCCCCCTACGTAGTGGCTCAGAACAATTGTGATTTATTATGTCTCCCAAGTCCACTGATCAGCTGGGTGTTGGCTTATCTGGTCTGGGCTTGGGGAGGGTTCTGCTGCAAGTACCTCTCATCCTTCTCAGGGACCAGCAGGCAAGCCCGGGCATATCATTCTCATGGCAGAAGCAGGGTTCAAGAGCAAGTGGAAACACACAAGGGCTCTTGAATCCTGGGCTTGAGACTGGCACACTCTCACTCCTGCCTCATTCCATGGGCCAAAACAAGTCTTGTGGCCAAGTCAAGAGGCAGAGAAGCGCACCCTGCCCACAGTGTACTATGGCAAAGGGCTGGAGCCAAGGAGCCAATCTTGCACTCATAGATTGATTAAAATTCAAAGGACTTTATTCCAAATGCTAGAAGTTTGAATGATCTGAAAGGCAGGTCCAGAGTTATGCTTCTTTTCCATTATAATTACCCAGGACCAAAGAGGCAGCCAACTATTGTTCTCTACCAAGAGTTCATGAGAGCAACATCTGAGGTCCACATGGAGGATCCTGGACACACAACTTCACAGAGTTCCTTGGATGCTTTTCAACCATCTGAGTCCTGTTTTGTTCTAAACTCTGCCCCAAGAGTAGCCAGCACTTTGGTGTCCGTGGTGAGAGAACCAAGGTCCTGTTGGTGCCTGGTCGAGTACTTTACCTGATTAAATAAGGACGTCTCTGCCAGTTAAAGCAAGCAGCATCTTCTTCACCTGGAGAAGAGTCAGAAGTGCACAGGTGTGTGTGTGTGTGTGTGTGTGTGTGTGTGTGTGTGTGTTAGAGAGAAATAAAGGAACTGAACACAGGTTTCACATAATTAGACTCTTGTAACAATTCACTTACAAGTACTAGTCTACATTTTGGGGGCACCTGGGTGGCTCAGTCGGTTGAACGTCGGACTCTTGATTTCAGCGCTGGTTGTGGTCTTGGGTTGTGGGATCGAGCCCCACCTCTGGCTGTAGGGTCTGCACGTTGCTGGGGATTCTCTCCCTCTCCTTTCCCCTCTGCCCCTCCCCCTGTGCTTGCTCGCTCTCTTTCTGTCTCTCTCGGTCTAAAAAATAAATAAATGAATCTTTAAAAAGAAAAAGTACGAGTCTACGTTTTGGTAAAAGGAGTCATTTCCTTACTGTCAGTTGCTCTGAGTAAGAGATAGCAGTTGATGGCAGCTGTGCGATAATGTCCTGCTGTTCTCAGGTGCTTGTACAGTCATTAAGAGAAAACGGAAGTGACAGTGAGGCTTCGACAATTAGTTTCAAGGCAGGAGATATTGATTGGTGTGAATATTCTATAGAGTCTGCTCGTGCTGGAAGAACAGGCAAGACGATTATGGACTTTTCCCAGTGATTGACGGAAGCTTTGGGCAATGCAGTTGTTTCAAGACGCATGCAGTTTCCTTTTTGTTTTGTTTTATTTTTTGACAAGACAAAGAAAACTTCATATTAGCATCCCCCAAATAATAGAGCCACGAAAGCACACGCAATGTAGGAGGTGTTATGGGGCCAGTAGAAAAAGGAAATGTAAACTGTTTTTTGTTCTTGTTTTTGTTTTTTTTTCATTTTCCTTGCTGTCTGAGGCATAGCGAAGAAAATAAAAGTGCTTTTACAGTTTTGGAATGAAGAATGAAGGTGATATTACCTTCTTCTACCTTGAGGGAGGGAGGCCTTCACAAGGTGAGCCAACAGAAGAACGAAAAGGGAAGGCTGAGTGGCATTTGCGGTGGAAGTAGGTTTCTAAGAGACAGCACAGTACATGCTTCTATCTGCCCCCGAGGAAGCCTTCCCCCACCCTTGACTAGCCAGGACCCACGTCACTGTGGCACGCTGAGCATTGGTCTGCCAGAGGTGTGGCTGCTGGTGGGCCTGATGCAAAGCATTCAGCTCAGAAAGCAGATTGGTGGGGAAGAGTGCTTCCCAAATGGGGAGAGACCGGTGCGTCCTCCCGAACGGGACGCCTGTGCCAAGGGGCAGCCATTTGGAAGAACGTGGGAGGAGGGGACGGGAGGGTCTTCTGGGATCGACTGACAGATCCAGCCCAGGTTCCCATGGGGCCTCCTCTCGCCTAATACATGTGGCAGCAGAATTCACTTAGAATACTTTTTATATCTGCCTTTAAGCTGTGCTTTACCAGCCACACGGACATTTCTGATGCTAGAGAACCGAGGGCTGAGCCGGCCCTGAAGAGAGGATTGAAGATGGAAATATGTGTGTTCAAACTGCATGCAGAGAATAGGGTAGCAGAGTTAGGTAGCAGAACAGGGCCGGCAACTCGGTGACCAGGGAAGACCAGGGCAGACGGGGGAGGCAGGGGAGAGCGAGCTTGGGGCCCTGTCTGGAGTAGGGACCCTTCCCTTGGTGCTCCCAGGGCAGGAGAGAAGGCGAAGTGGCTTCACCAGGCGGGGAAGAAAGTGACTCAGGTCATCTTGCCCAGGGGCAGGTGGGGGACAGAGACCCCAGGAAGCTTTCCTTATCAGACATCACCTCAGAAACCAAATTTGGTGTGTCTGGGTTTCCAACCCATTCATACTGCTGGAGAAAGTTCTGAAAATCATTAGAGCCCCTCGTTCCAAGCCTAGAGTCCAGCCTCCCGCCTCAGTCTCCTTCCAGTGTTCCACTGTGGTGCAAAACAGCGACAGCGCACTGGAAGAGATGTTTCGGAGGCTGGCCCTAGGGGAACGTCTGGTCACCTACCTCCAAGCTCAAACTACTAGAGAAATGGCATGACTTCAGCCCCCTTCAGCAGTGCACAATTAGAATAACGTAGACACCTGTGAGCAAGGCCCCCTTGAAAATGGAGTATTTTCTTTTTTTTTTTTTTAAGATTTTATTTATTTATTTGACAGAGAGACAGCCAGGGAGAGAGGGAACACAAGCAGGGGGAGTGGGAGAGGAAGAAGCAGGCTCCCAGCGGAGGAGCCCGATGTGGGGCTCGATCCCAGAACACCAGGATCACGCCCTGAGCCAAAGGCAGACACTTGACTGCGCTACCCAGGCGTCCCGAAAATGGAGTATTTTCTATCTGGTGGCTCCTGAGAAAGGAATGGTGTTTTACTGGATAAAAGATGCAAACCGGGAAAGGTTACGTGTGGGGAACATCTGTAATAATTTGCCTGCCAGTATAAAATCAATGAACCGCGTGTACAGATGTTAAAGAGTTCACTTCATCTGCTTGTTATATAGATAGAATTTGTCCTTTGCATTGTTTAAATTTTTGCAGCTTTTCTTCAAGGTTGAGAAACAAAATGTTAAATCTATTTCAATTACATTTGGAGGAGAGTGACATAGTTAAAAAGCACGTGTAAAGATTGGTTTCGAGAGGACCTGGAGCCATTTGGAGACCTGACAAAACTTTTTGTCAATGGTCTACAGATTCAGATGAAGGTTAATAAAGAGAATAAATAAATGAATTTGGAACAAAGAAGATTTGAATCTTGTCTTGATAGTTAAACTCGCCTTTAATGCAAGAGAAGGAATTATGAGGGGCGCCTGGGTGGCACAGCGGTTAAGCTTCTGCTTCGGCTCAGGGCGTGATCCTGGCGTTATGGGATCGAGCCCCACATCAGGCTCCTCCGCTATGAGCCTGCTTCTTCCTCTCCCACTCCCCCTGCTTGTGTTCCCTCTCTCGCTGGCTGTCTCTATCTCTGTCGAATAAATAAATAAAACCTTTTAAAAAAAAAAAAGAGAAGGAATTATGAGAGCAGCTGATGCACATTTATATGGCGGTTTAAAACCATTACCAAGATTATTAAATAAAATGTCAAGTTGCCTTCAAATCTATATCAGAATTATTATTGTTTCTTTTTTGTACACATTGAGTTAGTCGAAACAGGAAAACTGCTTTCCAAATAACTACATTGCTTTGGAGATCAGGCTTGATCAGAACATTTATTTCCTTGTTTTGATAGACTTTCGTCTTCTGCGGAAAACTAAAATCCAATAATAAGAACAAGAACTATGTAATACTTTTCTTTATAAAGGGAGAGTTCAGATGTAAAGTTGCCATAATTAAAAAGTTCTTTTCTAATGAGGTAGTTTCAGAAATCGTTAACTTAACCCCCAAAACTGACTTATAAAAATTCCCCACGCTTCTTGGAACTGCATGCATAAGCCTCAACAATTACGGTAATTACATTTAGCTTTTATTACTGAGACAGCTTTTTCTTTTTCTTCTTTTCTTTTCTTTCTTTCTTTCTTTTTTTTTTTTTTTTATGTTCCATCCCATTGATCTTGCATACGGAGACCGTTGAAAGCCCCCTTTGGACAATTTCTGTAATGGCTGCTTGTCGCTATTTTCCTGATGGCAGTGCCAGACACCTCAGGCTTTGTCACTGCTTTCATCTGCAGGTGTTGGAGGCACACACCCCCTATTTTATGTGGTCCGATAAAAGAGCATCGTCTTCATCCATCAGTTCAGTAATCCTGTTTCAATCAGCTTCAACTGTGCTAGTGCAGTGTGCTGAACCCAGGTGTGGGCTGCGTGCAGAAATGCACGTTCTTGGGCCGCAGCCAGGCTTATGGAGTCGGGAACTCTGGAGGTAGAACCCAACAACCTGTCTTAAGCCCTCCAGGAGACGCAGACTGACGCGTGCTCGAATTGGAGGACCGTCGTGCTAGGATGTCCGGGTGCACGCAGGAGGCAACGGGAGTGCCGGGAGTGAAAGTGAATGCTCCAGGTGTTCGTGGCAAAGAGGTGATTTTTCACTGGGGTGGACGGGGCGGGGGTGGGGTTGGGGATAGTAGCTTCAGGGAGGAAATGGCTTTTAAACAGGTTGAGAGACCTCCAGCTTCTGAGGACAACGTAGGGATAACTTGATGCAGTGATTTAGGTCTGGTCCCCTGGGAAGTTGCTGGTAGGCTTTACAAGCGAATTCGGCCCCCTCGTCGTTTTTCCTCCATCCAAAAGTCCCTATCTGCCACCAAAGCTTTCAGCTCACAACAGGAAGCCTCAGCTTCACATTTGATGAATTCCTTTTTGGTGCAACGTGTATTTTCCCCCTGGAGGACCATGTGTTGCCCCCACTGTGAGCCGTGTTGTTTTCACATCCTTTCTCTCTCTGTGTGTTCGAGTGTGTACTATCTCCCCCTTCTGATATATGCATAAATGACCAGACACACAGGCTTGACCCAAGCTTGCGTGTGGGTGACTTCACATGGTAGGAATGTCCGGGATCTCAGGCTCCTCGTCTGTGAAGGGAGGGACTTGGACTGGGGACTCCCAAAGGCCCTCCATACGAGTCCACAAACCCTACATGTTTGTACTTGTCTTTCTTTGTTCACTATATGATTTAGCATTTTAATTAGATGCAATCAATCTTAATACTCTTCAAAATGTTCCTCCCAGAATTAAAAGCTCCTTATGAAATTACTCTGCTCTAAACACGCAATAGCCTGATTTTTAATTTCACTGCTTGCTTGTAAATGATTACATCACACTGGACCATCAAATAATCTGAGAAGCTTGTTTGAAAACACTTGCATAAATCAGTGGCATGGGATTTCTTTTCCTTCCAAAGGAGCTTAATTTACATGGACTAAAGGAACATTCTGTGTTGTGAATGGTTGTTGGCTCTATGCTTTTAATTTTGCTTCTCCATATGAGCCTGTATGGGTGCATGTGTGCGTAAATAGCAAAACGAGGTCATAGCCTTGATACCTTATTCATTTCTTAAGGTGGTATCACGTCACCGAGAAGATTAGTGACAGATTCACATCACAGAGTGTAAAATTCTATCCGTTCAATATTATTTAAAGTACACCTTTTTCCGCTTCCTCGTACTTAAGTCTTGGTGTGTGGGGTGCAGGGATGGGGAAAGCATTTTGCAACCGAGAATCAAACAAGCCATGTCACAGCCCAGTTTTCTCCTTGGATTTCTTTCCTTTGGTGGACCACCTCTGCCATCCTGAAGTCTCTGGAACTCCGTTTCTCTGAAAACCCTAACGAGATGCGCTCACGAGGCACTCCTAGGCGTCCACTGGTGAATTGCTGACATTCTTTCCCGCTGAACTCGGCTGCCTTGCTCTTACATTTATTAGTTCATCTGAAATTCCACAGCTGCCACCTGAGCTTTTATGCCGTCGATAAGGCCCCCCGGCTTGGGGGTTGGCGAGACTCTTGTTCGGCCAGGCTCTCGTCTGCCTTTTACCAAATGTCTTTGCTAAGAAACGGATAAATCTGTTCTTTTTCTTCTGCTGGCCGTGAAATGACAGGTAACTCCCCTTGCTCCGTGAAAGCATCGTTTGATGTTTACTTTGTTGGTTTTAAGAATTCATCTTTCCGTGCTCCTTGCCAGGTTGGCCCTACCTCCCATTAGCAACGCTTGCAAAAACTCCGTACGCTGGACAGGGGAAATGACTCCGTGTTCTTCATTTTGTCGACTTTTCATTACTGTTTCAGGGAGGGCAGCAGATTTTTGTTTTCTGCAGTCTGCTCTGTGAATCCCTTTTGCTGCCCCGTAGCCTAATGGAGGACGCATTTGGATTCACATGGCTTTCTGCGTATTTCTCTAAAGCATCTTTGCTTAAATCATCAAGGTACAAACTTCGACCACCGTCCACCTTCTAACCAGCTGAACAGGATTCACACCAGCGTTCTCGTGCTTTTCCAGTAATACAAATGTCACTTTAAGGTGGCTTTTTCAAACTTTTCCTACAAGTTCTCTGGCCTTGTACTTTGGGTATGACAAACAGCCTAGTTTAAAAAAAAATCACATATCCCAGAATGAAACTTACAAGAAAAAATATTTTTTAGGATAATGTTAAACTCAACATTTTCGTATGTTTGGGGCCGACTTCTTTGAATTGGGATACCTAGAAAATCTAAAAAGAAAAATGACGTTTGATGTGTTCTGCCACTGAATAATTACTGTTTTTGAATAATGAGACTTTTCATTTGCAGTGATGTGAACTTTCCAAGGGAGATGTTCCCTAGATCTGAGACTGATCGTGGAGATTACAGGGTCAGTAGACACTGGCCTTCTGCTCCCACAGGTCAGGCTAATCACATCTGCTCCGTCAAACAGAGCACCTCGCTCAGGAAATGAATACAAGATAGAGCAGGAGAGAGGTTTTAGTCTTCTCAGCCTCTCTCTGTTTGAGAATTACTTGTTTTCAGAGGTAAAATGCCATTTTCGGGGGTCTTCCGAGATGAACTTCAAATAGAAGCCTCTCTTCGGTGCTTTAACAGTTTACTCGTGTGAAGGTTTTTTATTTAAGCATCTGTGTTTTTTGCTACAAAATATCACCGAGTTCGTTTCTTAGAAAAGCTGAAATCAGAACTCACTCCCCTGAAAACATTCTGTACATGTCACCTCTAACAGTGGCTCATGTCACAGCAGCGGGCCAGCAGATGACAACAAAATTATCTCATCTCTTCTTATAAGACAAGTCAGTATAAATAGATGTCAGAATACTCACTGGATACAAAAATGTCTTGAGTTCAACAATCTCTCTCCTTAGGAATTCAGCACTCAGGCAAATATTTCACTTACCCTTGTAATACTAAAAAAAAAAAAAAAGAAGAAGAAGAAACTGCTCGCTTCTTTCAGCAACCTCACTCTCTTTAAAACATGCTCCATCTACTTATTCTCATTAAGCTAAAACTATACCATTGTATAGTTGTACAGCTTTGGGGGAGATTTGCAGCAGGTCTGAAAAAGATCTGAATTTCTTATTTGGACTTTTGACAACTCCTATGAAGAATATATTGTCCAGGTTATGTGGCTTTGTAGCCTAAAACATCAAAGGGCTTTGCTTAGTCAAAATTATGTAAATAGCCTCTTTTAGTCTTTTTATAGTTTTGGTTCTTAAAAGGAGATTAAGAAAAAAAATTTCCACATTCTTTTTGGCAACCAGTTTTCTACCTGCCAATAGATACATCCATATTTTCTAAATGTGGCCATCTTTGGACCACAATATGAAAATATTTTTACAGGGGCGCCTGGGTGGCTCAGTCTTTAAGCGTCTGCCTTCGGCTCAGGGCGTGATCCCAGTGTTCTGGGATCCAGCCCCACATCAGGCTCCTCCGCTGGAAGCCTGCTTCTTCCTCTCCCACTCCCCCTGCTTGTCTTCCCTCTCTCGCTGGCTGTCTTTCTCTCTGTCAAATAAATAAATAAAATCTTTTTAAAAATGTATATTTTTATAACTTTTTTAAAAGTAGGCTCCACTCCCAGCGTGGAGCCCAGTGTGGGGCTTGAACTCACGACCCTGAGATCAAGACCTGAGCTGAGATCAGGAGTCAGACGCTTAACCAACTAAGCCACCCAGGCGCCCCTTTTTATACCTTTTAAAATTTTTCCCCAAAATTCATTTTCAAATTCCAGGTCGGGAAAAATTTTTCAGACTTAGGGGGTTTTAGAATTTTTGGAGCAAGGCTCTATTTTCCCAACATTGCATTTTTATCCTGTGAGATTTTAAACGCCTTTCACTTAAAAGGTTTTTTTTTTTTTAAGTGTGTCCTGGATATGTCTAATGAATAGTCCTTGAAAACAGAATCACCTTATTTATAAATTCAATTCTCTTTCCATTCATACGAGGAACTTTATCCTTCCTCGGGGCATATATTTAATAACCATTAATGAAATCTGAAATTATATATGAGCACTGAGACCCGAATTTGCTACTCATTTTTTTTTCCAGTGGAAATTTCATAAGGGTTTTGGCATGGGAACACAGCAGACATTTAAGGCAGATGGAATAATACAGTTGGCCACAATGGCTCCAAAGGAATCATAACAGTTTATAATCAATAATTTGCTTACTGGGGAAGACAGTCTTTTCAGCCAAACCAGCACAGAGCCTACCACTCACTGCCCGCCCCCCCCAGTTAGCCGGCTCCCGCCACCATTCTGCAATCTCGAGTCTCCTGCGGATGTTAAGTGTAGAAGCTGGGGGGCTCAGCACTCATTTGTTCTGTCTTTTAAGATTTCTGTTTCCACCCTCCCCTCCCCACTACATGGCCCATTCCCATTTCCCCTTAATACCACAAAAGCCATTTGAGCAAAGAGGGACAATGGGGACCAGATCCAGCAGGCATCTGCAGAAGGGGACAGCACTTACAGAGGAGGAAGACCCATCCCTGCTGGGTCTAGGTCGGAGACTACCAGACGAAAAGGGACTTGGGGAGCAGGGAAGGGCAGGACTATTGCAAGTTCAGATGAATTTTGATTGGGCCTGTTAGAGTAAAGTCCTTGCAGGATCTCCTTTTGAAAAGAAAGTGGAGAAAACCGTAGTTGACTCTAGACTCTGAAAGGTGAGGTTAGCAGGAACAGTGTCCCCACTTGGGTGCCAGTTTCCCTGTAGAGAATGAAGAAATCTGGGTAGCCAAGAGGCCGAGGAGGATGGGTTCTGGGCAGTTGGCCTCCGTGCGCTCTCTTGCAGGTTTCTAGGTAAAGGGACTATCTGGGGAGCTCGTTGCCAAGGCAATCTACTAGATGCGTGGCCCAGGATTTTCTCATTTAATTCCCTCAGCGGCTATTGGACAAAGGCATTAGGATTACCCTGTCTCCTATGGGCCAACCTGAGGCACAGAGACTCTGGGTAACTGGCCCCAGGTCTCATAGTTTGCAAGAGGCTGGTAGGATTTGAAGTAAGCAGTTTGAATGGGGAATTCACAGCCCTGGTCCCTGTGCTAGTCTCCTTTTGTTGGCACTTTTGAAGAAATGCCAAATGTAACATAGATCTATAATTTCAAGTCTTCGTGGGCAGTACGTCTGAAGATGGCCGTGGATTTGAGAATGTTACCGGGTTACTTGGCGACCAGATCCTGACATTGATGGCCTGACATTGATGGAGCTCGTCGGGACAGCGTGATCTTAAGGAGATCCAAACCAGCAGCAGCTGTAGGAGAGTCATATAGGAGCTTGCTAAACATGGAGATTCTTGGGCCCCCTCCTCAGATCAGTG
>NW_024423319.1:117571988-117622466 GCF_017311325.1 Ursus maritimus
TTGGCAACCAGTTTTCTACCTGCCAATAGATACATCCATATTTTCTAAATGTGGCCATCTTTGGACCACAATATGAAAATATTTTTACAGGGGCGCCTGGGTGGCTCAGTCTTTAAGCGTCTGCCTTCGGCTCAGGGCGTGATCCCAGTGTTCTGGGATCCAGCCCCACATCAGGCTCCTCCGCTGGAAGCCTGCTTCTTCCTCTCCCACTCCCCCTGCTTGTCTTCCCTCTCTCGCTGGCTGTCTTTCTCTCTGTCAAATAAATAAATAAAATCTTTTTAAAAATGTATATTTTTATAACTTTTTTAAAAGTAGGCTCCACTCCCAGCGTGGAGCCCAGTGTGGGGCTTGAACTCACGACCCTGAGATCAAGACCTGAGCTGAGATCAGGAGTCAGACGCTTAACCAACTAAGCCACCCAGGCGCCCCTTTTTATACCTTTTAAAATTTTTCCCCAAAATTCATTTTCAAATTCCAGGTCGGGAAAAATTTTTCAGACTTAGGGGGTTTTAGAATTTTTGGAGCAAGGCTCTATTTTCCCAACATTGCATTTTTATCCTGTGAGATTTTAAACGCCTTTCACTTAAAAGGTTTTTTTTTTTTTTAAGTGTGTCCTGGATATGTCTAATGAATAGTCCTTGAAAACAGAATCACCTTATTTATAAATTCAATTCTCTTTCCATTCATACGAGGAACTTTATCCTTCCTCGGGGCATATATTTAATAACCATTAATGAAATCTGAAATTATATATGAGCACTGAGACCCGAATTTGCTACTCATTTTTTTTTCCAGTGGAAATTTCATAAGGGTTTTGGCATGGGAACACAGCAGACATTTAAGGCAGATGGAATAATACAGTTGGCCACAATGGCTCCAAAGGAATCATAACAGTTTATAATCAATAATTTGCTTACTGGGGAAGACAGTCTTTTCAGCCAAACCAGCACAGAGCCTACCACTCACTGCCCGCCCCCCCCAGTTAGCCGGCTCCCGCCACCATTCTGCAATCTCGAGTCTCCTGCGGATGTTAAGTGTAGAAGCTGGGGGGCTCAGCACTCATTTGTTCTGTCTTTTAAGATTTCTGTTTCCACCCTCCCCTCCCCACTACATGGCCCATTCCCATTTCCCCTTAATACCACAAAAGCCATTTGAGCAAAGAGGGACAATGGGGACCAGATCCAGCAGGCATCTGCAGAAGGGGACAGCACTTACAGAGGAGGAAGACCCATCCCTGCTGGGTCTAGGTCGGAGACTACCAGACGAAAAGGGACTTGGGGAGCAGGGAAGGGCAGGACTATTGCAAGTTCAGATGAATTTTGATTGGGCCTGTTAGAGTAAAGTCCTTGCAGGATCTCCTTTTGAAAAGAAAGTGGAGAAAACCGTAGTTGACTCTAGACTCTGAAAGGTGAGGTTAGCAGGAACAGTGTCCCCACTTGGGTGCCAGTTTCCCTGTAGAGAATGAAGAAATCTGGGTAGCCAAGAGGCCGAGGAGGATGGGTTCTGGGCAGTTGGCCTCCGTGCGCTCTCTTGCAGGTTTCTAGGTAAAGGGACTATCTGGGGAGCTCGTTGCCAAGGCAATCTACTAGATGCGTGGCCCAGGATTTTCTCATTTAATTCCCTCAGCGGCTATTGGACAAAGGCATTAGGATTACCCTGTCTCCTATGGGCCAACCTGAGGCACAGAGACTCTGGGTAACTGGCCCCAGGTCTCATAGTTTGCAAGAGGCTGGTAGGATTTGAAGTAAGCAGTTTGAATGGGGAATTCACAGCCCTGGTCCCTGTGCTAGTCTCCTTTTGTTGGCACTTTTGAAGAAATGCCAAATGTAACATAGATCTATAATTTCAAGTCTTCGTGGGCAGTACGTCTGAAGATGGCCGTGGATTTGAGAATGTTACCGGGTTACTTGGCGACCAGATCCTGACATTGATGGCCTGACATTGATGGAGCTCGTCGGGACAGCGTGATCTTAAGGAGATCCAAACCAGCAGCAGCTGTAGGAGAGTCATATAGGAGCTTGCTAAACATGGAGATTCTTGGGCCCCCTCCTCAGATCAGTGGAATCAGAATCTCTGGGGTATGATCTAGAAATATGTATTTGTAAGTAGTGAGTCAGATGCCCAACCTGCTTTGGGAATCAAGGAGTAAAACACTGCTCCAGAAGAGTCCTTGGCAAAATGGCCAGCTTCAGTCATCTTTTCAGTCATCTTGGTTTGGCCATCCTTGCTCCTAACAACACTGCTCTTCTTTCTTCAAGCCCGGTGCAAACTGTAATATGCACACAAATAATCCTGTTCAATTCAGACTCGGACTCAGCAGGTCTAGGGTAGGGGCCTGAGCTTCCGCATGTCTTCCAAGCTCCCAGATGCCGACGCTGCTGGTCGGTGGACAGCACTTTGAGTAGCAAAGTCCTAATCTCCTCTGCAGGCCATTCCTTTCTAGTGGCAACGTCTCTGCTTGGACCCTTTGTGCCTTCCTCTTCCACATAACTGCTGCAATTTATCAATGTCCTATAGAGACAAAGCTCTTTCCAGTCTAGTCAGACTTTGAGGAGAGACCCCTGTGATGGAAATTCAAAGAAAGTTGAAAGAGAGACGGGGAAATTGTAGACTATTAGCAGACACATTTTTGGCAGCGAAGAGATACAAAACGCTCCACGTTATATGGTGTGGCTGGCACAAGGATAGCCTTAGAACCTTCCGGAAATAATCTGCTCTGCAGAAATGCAAAATATGCACAACCCCAGAGCTGACCACAGAGGAACTGTAGAAAGAAGGGACCCTTGCAATAGCAGCAGAAAAGACTCTCTTGCCTTATGACAGCACCCGAGTGTGCCTCCCAGCCCCGCCCCCGTGGTACTGATATGCCCTGTCAGATATTTCTCTGGCACATTTAATTCATGAGGCTGAAAGTACCAGGGGTCAGACCCTACTTAGCTTACAACCCACCATGTACTGCACGCTATGGATGAGGCCGTTCTTCTCTGGGGCAACCTCACACATATGTTACGTGACCACCAACACGTGTATTGATAACCTCGAAACTGGTTTTACATCTCCCTGAACCCTACTTTGTTTTCCATTCATCCACTTTATTATAGCGATTATGGTTCCCACTAGCTTTGGGGGATGGGTTAATTCATAGCAATAAATTACTCAGGTGATAACTACCCACCATTATATAAATTAAGAGAAGAATTGTCTCAATGTATAGGCATCAATACCTTATAAATATGCATTTATTTAGAACTCCGACCTCCTTTTGAATTTTTCGGGATAGCAATATCGACTTGCGCCATCTCAACTTGCTTGTTGTTTAATTCCAGACTTTGCAAAGTGCACCTAATAAATCAAAGGTGAGTTTTCACATGTAATTGTTTTCTGTCCCGGGGGAGAGGGGGAGTGCTATAAATTGAACCTGGACCTGGGACAGTGAGGCCCCGGCCCTGCTGCCTCTGGTGCTGTGGGCTCTGTGTCTTAGCATAGTGACAGCCTTCTAGATGCGCGGGGGCCAGGGAACGGTAGGACTGCTTGGGGGGAGGCCCTGTGGACTGCAATCAGGGAGAAGCCAACCCAGTGGGAGAAGCTGGAGCCAGTTGTCACCAGAAATGTATTAGTCCCAGGAGCGTCAAGACTGTGTGCGTTCCTGATGATTTGGGCCACTAGAATCGCATGAACCGTTGTCTCCAGCTCACTACATGGATCCGAGAAGCTTAAAGACTTGACACTCCTTAAAAAATGTCCCCCTGTCTCCTCTGCAAGATCAGGCCTAATGTTTACAGATTTGGGGTTTGAAGGAGCACAGGTCGTATGTGAAGAATGTTTAGAAGGTGTGTGCAGGTCTTAAATGCATAAACATGTCTTCTGGCCAAATAACTCTCACAAATTTGGGGTTCAAAAGAAACATTGAATGGGTAGCTTCCAGATACACACAACCAGGAAGTTAATGAGATAGAGAGACTTCCATGAAGAAATGAGTTCAAGCCTAGAGGAAAAATTTTAAAACACACACACACAAATGATCATTGATTAGGTCAATGGTAAGGTATATCTGCAATAAATGTATAGGCCAAAACAAAGATGCATTGAGGGGCGCCCAGCTGGCTCAGTCGGAAGACTGTGTGACTCTTGATCTCAGGGTTGTGAGTTTGAGCCCCACATTGTGCACAGAGATTACTAAAAAAAGTTAACTTGAAAAAAAATTTTTTTTAAAAAAGATGCATTGAGATCACTAAAGACCTAAGAAAATTTTAGTGACTGTCTCAAAGAGTCAAACCAGAAAGGCTTCTGAAGAAATGAGAGGATGTGAAATAATATTCAAAATGATTTCAAAACCCGTCAACTGTCATTTTATTTTCTTACCCCCATCCCTTGCCTTAATTAGGAAAACTTCCGCATCAGTGACATGAGGTCACAAGGTTGTGAAATTCGAAGGGTTGCTCTCCGTTGACATTCACAAACATTTGAGGTTGCAAACGGGCTGTGGATGTTTCTGAATCCTGTGACTCCCAGAACCCATATCCCAGCTGCCACCGTATTACCTCTCACAGGCATGTCCGTCCTCAACTGGTATGATGGCTTCAGCTCAGAATACTCACGTCCTTCCTCTAGTCTCTCCCCTATCACATCCACCCTTCACCCTGTGCACAGGCTGACCCCACTAACACCCAGACTGAGCCCCTAACGCACAAGATCCAGAGCCTTCCGTGGCTCCCCTCCATCTGCCCAGCTGGATTATCAGTGGCACTGACAGTGTGACCCAAGCCCTTTCTCCCCTCTTTCCATCACTCCCCCTGCTCTCCTAAGCAGCTCACACTAGTTTCTTTTCCTAATTGATGACTTATCTGTAGAGTAACACAAAATTTAGTATTGCCTTTGTGGCTGGCATCAGACTTCTCAGAGAAGTATTTTTAATAGGCTACATACGGTGGACAGTGAAATCCAAAATACCTGTTTGAGCAACAAGAATCAATTTCAAAACCCCCAGGCATGAGACCAGTGGAAGAATTGGTTTTGCCCCTAAATGGAGGAAGATAATTGCTCTGCCTCGTACAGGAAGAATCATGTGGATTTCCAAAGAACTCTGTAATGGTAGAGAGAGTGTGTGGCTAGGAAGATGGTAGAAGGCTGTGGAGTTTGACCAACCAAAATCTTCAGAAAAGAGTCCTAAACTCAGGAATGTGAGTTTAGGCATGTGAGTGATTTTGTTGGAATGGAAACCAAATGGGCAGAATTTTATGCAAAAATCAAAGCAGCAGTGGTCAAATGTGCTGGATCCAGGAGGCTGAACAACCTCGGAAGTGGTAACCTGCTGGCCATTCCCAGAAACCCGGGCTTTGCATATGTACGATCCTCAAAGTTGGTAGTGAGCATGGCCATGGGGTGTCAGGTCACTCTTACGTCTCTAGGGACATGATGACCCTCAGCTACATCTAGATCCTGTCAGAAAAGATGAAGGCTGCACCAGTACATCTTGTCTTCTAGCCACCATCCTCGTTGCGACTTTAGCTCTCTCCAAGCACGCGTGCGCCATCCCACCACCCCGACTCCATGACAGTTCTCTCTGCTCAGGAACACCTCCCAGCACTTCTCTGCCTGGTGAGCGTCAAAGCTCAGAACAACTACTACCTCTCTTGTGTCTCCTTCCGTGGCCTCCTCTCAGACATAAATCATTGTCTCTTCCTCTGGGCTTTCACTGCTCTCTTGGTCCTTGTCTCTCGGTCTATTTTGGTGACAGACTGTGAACACCAGAACAATGGTTGCATTTTATTGCTCTAACCTCAGTGTAAACACACAGAAGGTGCTCGGTATATTAATTGATGGACTAAATCTTTGCTTCGACTCTCCCTTCCCCTTTTTTTAAAGTAATCCCTACGGGGGCGCCTGGCTGGCTCAGTTGGTAGAGCATGCGACTCTTGATCTCAGGGTTGTGAGTTTGAGCCCTACGTTGGGCATAGAGACTACATTTTTTAAAATGTGTGGAAGTGGCCTTCATCACAATGCCAATTCTTCTCTTGCCCTCTAGGAAAATAGTAATCATTCTCCTATACATTCTCCAGCTCTCTATAGAGTTTTTACTTGTCAGAGGAGAAGATCTTCTCAATAGTGCTATAAATACATAGGGTAACTCAATTTCCACCCCTTGCCAAAGTGATGCTTCACCTTAAACCTTCCAAGTAGCAGAACCAGGACCAGGACCTAGTCTTTCTAGTGCTTCCGTCCAGCCCTTTTTATTCTGCTGTTTGCATTTAACTTAGTGAGAACCAGGGATTCTTCGCCACTAAGAGTGAGTGCGTATGCAGGCTGGAGCAGCTGCACGCAGCGACTGGTGCAGTGAGTCGGGCGGTGCGGTGGGCGGGATCTCCGTCAGCGCCATCGCAACGGTACATCCTCGCTCTGCAGTCACGTCCTGTCCCTTTGTCTCCATCCTGGATGGGCCACTTGCTGTGGGGCTCAGTGAAGAAGTGGGGTGCAAAACAGCTGTTCCAACGAACTTCTTCACCCAAGCGTGAGAGAGGAGGAATGGTTCTTCCCCACTCAAGAGAATAATATAAATATTTATGAAATACTCTGTGTCAGGCACTGAGCTAAAGGCCTTACATGCATTTTCTCATCTAACTGTCACCTAGAGTTTTGAAAGGTGGGAACCGGGGTGGTCTCGGGGAACTCGGGAACCAGAGCCAGGCATTCAAACGATCTGGGGAATTTCTTTGTCTCCTCTCTGCATGTCTTTGCTGGTCAATGTCATTCTCTTCCTCAGTAGACCGGCTTTATACACATGATGGAAATGTGATCGCCAGTAGCCCCACCAGCTTCACCACTGGAAAGAAAGGGTCTTGCCCTGAACATATGTGAACCCATACCCTGATCTAGTGTTTAAAATCCCAATAGCAGGATTTTGGTCAGCCTGTGTTTGAGTCATTGCCCAAATGGTTGGACCAATTACTGTAGCCGAGGTGGAGGTGGGGTTGGGGGGTGTTGGTATTCTTCTTTGTAACCCCCGCTAGAGCCTATGTCCGGCTGGGGATTCTCCCAAAATAACAAGGGAGGGGGGTCTGTTACCAGGAGAAAAGGAGGAAGTGGTGCTGGGCCGGAAACAACCATGCCTCGAGTTATAGTATTATGGCCCTTTTCAACACAAAGAGGACTCCGAGGCTTTAAGGGGTTTATGTAACTCGCCCAAGGTCACCAGGCAGAAGGATCAGAATTTGGACGCAGGATAGCCAGACCCCAGAGGCTATGCTCTAGACTTGGGGGCTGTGCTAATCGCGCCAGTTGCAACATACGTCTACTTGATGGCTATGTAGAGCTAGTTAGCTGGTTAGCTCAGGGCCAAAGTCCCAGTCTCCTTTTCATGGGGCTGATCAAGTCAGGAATGTGGGTCGCCTCCTTGAGTCCTAATAAATGAACTCAGAGGACCCAGGTCTTCTTTCAAAGAAGAGCTCTGGGCTACCAGGTGAGCAAGGAGCAGAGTGCGGCTCAGTCCTAATCCCATCCACCTTCATTACTAGTGGAAAATAACACAAAGCATACCTTTTCCCACAGGGCGCCCGGAGTACCATCTCAGTAGAGGGCCTCGGGCTTTCATTTCCCTTTCCAGATCTTCTTACATTTTCCCTAACAAGGCTGCCTTCCTTTTCATTTTCCCCACAGCAATGGCCCCTGCTGGGCTGAGAGGCAGAGCTACGGTGGCTGATGTTATCACAGCTCACACCCCCTCTGGCCATTATTAAGTGGCAGCCTGTGTTCAGTTGCATGTTTCTTAGCAACCGCCATACGTCATGTCCTCTCCTTTCATCTGCATCTTCCTTCTCCAACCTAGGGGGCAAATTTAGTAAGAAATGAACCCCTGCCTTCTCAGCTTTCTAAGTCATGGAAACCAGAAAATTGATAATGATTGCATTTTCAGGCTCTCAAAATGATGACCGATTTCCTGGGCTGGGGGTGGGAGAGCAGAATCCTTCTCTCCCGTGCTGGCAGTGGCTTTGCAGAGCCCGTGTGATTGAGAGCGTGCACAAACTCATCTTTAGGGAACTTGATTTAAACTGAGATTCCTCGTAAGATCAAACGTGTCTACTGTAACTCACTCAAGTGCTAGACATGCTTTTAAGGCTAAACATTTCAAAACATGAAGACTGCTTTCTTACAACTTTCCAGCAATAACAGCCAGTTCCGCTAGCCTCTTCCTTTTCATATGGTGCGCACTCAGAATGGCTTGGTTTGAGAGGAAGCTTCCCGAGACAGATGCTTAATTTCTTATAAGCGAGCCAGCTGCTTGTTCCTACTGCTCGTACATAGGAATAAATCATCCCCCACCCCCTCCCCCCACCCTAAACACAGTTGTTAAGGTCCTGGAACATGGAACAAAGACTAGAATTCTTTGCTCACAAAGCTTGGAATCTTGGCTTTAATCTATATTAATCTGGTTTTATTTGTTTGCTTTTATTCTGCATTTTTAGTGCTGCTGTTTCGTATTTGTCTTTGGCTTCTGTGTACTTCTTCCGTCACCACCACCTCTCCGTAACTCAGTCTCATTTGGGTGTTTGTTCTCAGCTGTAGTTGTGCAGCGCGTTCGTACCTACACGCATTCGGGAAGCTGCGAAGTCGTTATCAGACGGTGTTCCCAGCGCAGATCGTGAAAACGGTCACCCGGCCCCAGAGGCAGCCACTGTAACGCATCCTGTTCCTTCTAAGCCACAGTGGTATTCTTGTGTCTAGACGCAGTCTGTTCTCTAGAACAGATGACTGTAATCTAATATGTCAGGTTACAGCGAAGCCTTGCTTCTAATAAGCTTTTAATTCCAAGTAACAGAATTTAGCGAAACGCAAAAACAGTATATTGTTTAAAGCGAGGCTTTTGGAATGGACGTTTGGGGCTCGGCTCTACGAAACTGTTGTGTAACCTTTCCCCTGCACATCATCTGAAAGAACCAGAAAAGTCAAGTTTACCTCATTTGTTTGAATGTCCCCAATAGGCTTATCTATAGACCAAATATTCAAACACACTCGGTTTTAGTTCATTTCATAGGTTGGAGTTAACGTATTAGTTGTTCCAATGACTGGAGATCTGAAATGCCACAGGGCCCCTTATGTGAGGATGGGGACATGCAAATCTCATAGACTTGTGAAGAAAACGAGTCTAATTTTTCTACTGAGAATAATTTGTAATTATTTGAAGAAATCAAGAGGTCAGGGATAAAGTATCTCACCCTCTGGATGTTTAAACTACAAACAATTTGTCTTTCACTATTGGAAGTGTTTTTAAGGTACTAACAAAGAAAAGTCATAATAAGGTATTGTAGAAAATTCCCTTTCTTCGCCGTTTAAGAAAAGTAGATTTCGTTCGGTTGGTTGTTAGAAGGGCTAAACTTTACCTTCTGCAGTAAGCACCTCATGCCTTCGGCAGGTCAGTGGTTTAAATACACAGAGAGGGATTTTTTTTTTTTTAATGTAGCGTGTTTTCATGAAGACCCTCTTGCTGGTCCTTACCTCCTCAAACTCCCTTTATACATCTTCTTACTTCCTGGCCACAGTCTTGAATGTCATGTGAAATGATTACTTCGGCACTAATCTTTGATTCCTATTAAAATGCAATTCTGGAAAAGGGGAGGTAGAAAATTGGTAATCTCATATCAGTTTTATAACTTTCTTTTTTTAGTTTTTATAACTTCATAACTTCTGTAACTTTGTTTTTTTTAGATTTTTATTTATTTGAGAGACAGAGAGAGAGCATGAGCAGGGAGAGGGACAGGGGGAGAGGGAGAAGCAGACTCTCCGCTGAGTAGGGAGCCCGACGTGGGGCTCGATTCCAGGACCCTGGGATCATGCCCTGAGCCCGAGGCAGGCGCTTAACCTGCTGAGCCACCCAGGCGCCCCTATAACTTTTATAACTTTAAATGCCAGGGTTTCAGTCTCTCACCTGAGATCAGGAGTTAATGGAGGGAGAAAAGAAAAGCACAGGGCCATAGAGAAAGCTGGTAGTGAGGGAGGGCCTATGGTAGCAACATGAACCAAAACGGGGAAAAAGAACCAAGTTGGAAGATGGAGGCCTCAATTTCAAATTCAACTTATTTCAAATTATTTCCTAGGTTTGCTTACTCCCACTGGTTTTTGTCATCAAGAGCTTTGTAGAAACGTAACATGCTTTTTTTTCTTCCCTTGCATGAAGCTAGTTTTAGCCACTTATTCCTGCAGACATTCCACTTCATTGTCACCTTGACTATCACTTATTCATAAACTATTTAGAAAGACAAGGCATCTAAGTTAAATGTCACTCATTATTTTATTTTTCCTCATATACCCCCTTTCTTCTTCTTTTTTAAAATTTTTTTAAAAATTATTTATTTGACACAGAGAGCACAAGCAGGGGGAGCAGCAGAGGGAGAAGGAGAAACAGGCTCCCCACTGAGCAGGGAGCCCGATGTGGGGCTCGATTCCAGGACCCTGGGATCTTGACCTGAGCTGAAGGCAGACGCTTAACCGACTGAACCACCCAGGCGCCCCAATCCCCTTTCTTCTTGAGACATGATTTTACATGATTCATTTGATAAGTTGCTCCTTTAGTAGAATGTCTCCCCACCCCCAACAATGGAATCAATCTTCTATTTGGTTTTATTTCATGGTGTTCCTGCTATAAGCTCAGCAAATTACAAACAATTGTCTCCTTCCCCCAGTGGACAGGCTTGGAAGAACTACCTTTCTCTGGATTCTTAGTTGCTGTAAAGGGAACAAGGATTATTTTCAAAGACTGAAACTTTTTTTCACCTAAGAAGAAAAGAATGTATTGGAAAAAAATAAGAAAGCATGTCTTTGCCCGACCTTGTTATCACTCCCATTAATTCAGGATTCAGCCAAGAGCCCAAGGCTATTGTCTTGATCTGCACATCCTGTCTGCACACAGATTCCTAGCATGTAGGTCTCTCACCATTTCAAAACATTTCCAGAATTCCTCCATACTTTGACCCTCTTTGTGTTGAAACTAGTAGTCTTAATTTATTTCCAAAGTCTATCTTTTCTCTCCAAATTAAATAACAGTGTCATGAAATGCTTCATCTTCTAATATCCTAGCAGCAAAATCCTAGCTTTAAAAGTCCAAGGTTATCTTCTGGGCTTTAGAAATTTGGAAGCATTTAAGCTAAAATAATGTTGACAAAGCCCAGATACTCCCTTGCAAGATCACAATGAACATTTTCCCTTTCGGGAGCATTTCCTCCAAGCCAAGCTACTATGCTACTATGCTTGGTTCCACATGATTGATTTCTGATACTTTTGCCCACTTCTGAAAAATGGTTAGGAATATTTCTATGGATTGCTTTCACCAGACTTTAAGATAAGTTACTTTTTAGTGAAATTCTTAGTCTCTTCTTTAAAAATGCCCGATTCTCTTAGAGCAAGCCCACCAAAGTCCACAAGCCACATCTTAGACTGATGTGCAAGTCACCACTGAAGGGAAGAGTTATAATGATGCTGACAGTAAGAGGAGGCAGAGGCATTTTTGGTGCAAGAACTTCACACGTATGAATTTAGTCCTCCCAACGACAAGAATCAAAACCATTGTGAGGTTTTTCACAGTGAAATCCTTCGCTGTTCGGTGAAGAAAATATTATTAGAGGCATTGTACAGTCAGAAAAACTAAGGCTGTGAAAGGGCGGAAACTTGTGTGTGGACGTGCAGCTGGTCAATGGTGGGATTTGATTCCAGGACTCAGTAATTAACCACTGTTCTACTTTTCTTTCACCTTCCCATGAACCGCTGTTAAGTTATATGGGCACAAATAAAGGTCCTCAAGGTCAGTTTCCTTTGTACCAATCATATGGCATTGGGCAAGTCACCTCTGGTAGAGTGACAAAAGCATGGAACTTGAAAGTGAGAAGCTCTGACACTGGTCACTGACTGGGCCTTATCTCTACATTGCCACCCATAATTCCTACCTCATAGCAGTGTTGGGAGGATTCCATGTGAATATGTCCCCAACCCCAAGTCCTGTGTAAAGTCGGAAGTACCACATGAATATAAGTTAATATCTGTCCACATACTGGATTCTCTCCATTTATCTTTCCCTCACATGCCATATGGCATTCCAGTTCTAAAAATAAGAGGAAAAAAATGACAGCGGTATGGTTCTAGAATATCTTTTTTTTTTTTTTAAAGATTTTATTTATTTATGTGACAGAGATAGAGACAGCCAGCGAGAGAGGGAACACAGCAGGGGGAGTGGGAGAGGAAGAAGCAGGCTCCCAGCAGAGGAGCCCGATGTGGGGCTCGATCCCGGAACACCGGGATCACGCCCTGAGCCGAAGGCAGACGCTTTAACGACTGCGCTACCCAGGCGCCCCGGTTCTAGAATATCTTTAACTTCTGTGCCAACGGCACAGAAGACTCATTTTCAAGTACGCAAGCATTTGTAGAAACATTTTCTAGATCAATAATCTTCTTGGGTTGCAGTTCGCGGCCCTCTCTGACAGGAGGTCACTGCCCACACGTGGGGCATGAAAGTATTCGAACCAGATGCAGCCTGTCCTCTAAGGTCCAGCCTCCAGCTAATTCTTTACTGAGTTCTAAAATGCTGTGGCTATATGCTCAGAAAAAGAGAGTGTGCATTTTAGGGTGGGGTGGGGGTGCGGGTCTTCGTGGCGGGCACTGAGCTCCACGTTAAATAATGCCCCGTTCGGTTTGAGTAGGTGTGCTGTTTCTCCGTGGCAGGAGTACTCTTTGCTCCATTTATTGTTTCTACTGTTCATTTTACATTCTCACTCTTCCAGATACATCGCCACAACTGTATCCTCTGCTTGTAACCCATTGGCATTTAACCAAGACTTGCCTGAATCTTTCCAAAGTTCATCCAGTGCCCTGATGTTCTCTGAGAATATTTGATAGGAAGTCAAAAATCTTAGCTCAGTCAGCTTTTTTCCTTCCCGTTTCCTATGCTAATTCCTTCGGAAGGCAAGCAGGATGTAGTTCACAAAACCGATGAGGCTCCGTGAGAGAGTTTTTCATTGGATTGGAGAGAAGGCTCTTCAGAATACACATGGGCCCAGTTTTTAAATCAATGCCAGAAAAGTCAGAGTGAGATGGAATGTTGGAGGTCATTTATTCTCACGTCCCACCCACCACTCCTACAGGAAGGCCGTAATAGAGCTCCTGGACAGGGGATCTGTGCTACCCACACACAGGAACAGGATGTCTAACTGTGAAATTCCATCTCCTCAGCTGCCCCTCCTCAATCTTATTTCTGTTCCCTTGATCTTCACTCCACAATATAGCCAACCAGTTGACACCCTTCCCAACATGTACCAGGTTTTTCTGCTATTTGAAGACACGAACAGTCTATGGCCATACTACCCTGAACACGCCCGATCTTGTCTGAAGAGGTGAACATATACTTTTTGTCCAAACAAAGCATTGCCTAGATGCTAGAATTGAAAGCACAATAAAGCAAAGCGAGGCCAAAAGAAACCTGGCATGCAGGACGAAAGTTTAGGAAATTTTTTGCATTCAGCAGAAAGTCGCTATGCTGTGAGGGTGTATCCTAATACCTGTAATTAACCAATAGAGGTAGAAAGCATGGACGAGACAGTGGAATTAGTTAGTGGAAAGAAGTTGAGAAAATAACTTATGGGTGGGAAAAACAGACCCGAAACGAGGGTTGCCAGATCAAACACAAGATGCCCAGTTCAGTTTGTATCGCAGACAAACAAATATCAGTAATATCAGTACACCCCAAATACTGCATCTGTCTCTTTGTCTCGGCCACTCTCTGTCGTTCCTGCCCCTTCGCACTTTACCCCCCTTTCCAGAGTGTTCTGTCTCTCTCTCCCTCTTTCTGCATGGGATATACTTACCCTAAAAAAAAAGTATTACCATTAAACATTATTCATGGTTTATCTGAAGTTTGTGTTGATCTAGACGTCTGTATGTGTATTTGCTAAACCTGCTAATTCTGGCTGATGTACCCACAGACTTCCTGCAGAAAGAAGGTTCCAGACAGAAAGCCCTGATACCAGAGCCATTCTCATTTGCTTTTCCGCCTTGGTCTCTCTCCTTCCTGGGCAGGGCGTCCCTCTGTTACCCATGGAGATGGCGCTGACCTTGGGAAGGGCAGTGAGAACTGCTTTGGGCGGTTCTACTCTAGGGTCATGACTTCTGCTTCCATACTCCAGCCCTCCTTGGCTTCACCATGGCGTTCCTGTCACGCGTATGCCCTTCTTTTTCTGAGCCCTAACCAGGGAAGGAGACGATAATGCCTCTTGTAACTCATCAAACCGTTGAGGCCAGCGCCCCGGCATCTATGTCTGCGCAAGGTCAGGACTGCTGGTGATTGGAGACGAAAGGCACCCCCAAGCTCCCTCTGAGATGTGCGTTTCAAGAGAGCAGCAGCCCCAGAGGGAGACCACGGGGGTGTCCGAGCGCTCCCGGGGCTTGCCCTGGCTTAGCCACCCGCACTGGCCATGGCCGTGCACAGCCTCCGTCCCGCTCCACTTCTGTCCCTCCCTTCATCTCTGCCAATCTGCACCTCTTCTCTCCTTTATCTTTGCATCGCCGTCTCCTTTGAGGGCGCCCTTTCCCTCCATCCCTGCCCTGTTCCTGTTCTAGTGCATCCCTCCCCTCCCGTCCTAGCAGCCTTTTCTCCTTTTGTCTCTCCAGCACTCACTCCCCCCACCCATCCCCTCCGTGACTCCTCTTCTCCTCCCTTCTTCTTTGCCATCCTACCCCTCTTTCTCCTTTGTGCCTTGCCCCCACTCTCTCCCACTTCCGTTTTCTTCTCCCCTCTTTCCCCGGCCCTCTCGCGCACGGCCATCCGTGCCACACCACGGATGTGGCATCGCTGAGACTGTGGCCGGCACTTCTGTGGTATTTGTCCTTCCGGCTTTGCCACTGGCCACAGCGACATGTTCAGATGGGGTTGGCCCAAATCTACACACCAAAGCTGCTTAAGTGGGCGGCAGGATCCACCCAGAGGGCAGATTTACTGAAACAAAGTACAGGCTTTTCTATCCTGTGAGCCCTGGTAGGGCCTCATTCACAAGGGCCCTGGTGTGTGTGTTTGCTGCGTTTGCTTGGTTCTGCAGAAACCAGTTTTGCAAGAATTCTGAGAAAATCTGTCAAATCGCTCTTATCCTTGGAGCTTATGTTTGTTCCTAAGCATATTTTTGAAGGGATCAAAATAAGGTTTTCATAAGCTCTTTCCAAGTTCTTTGTTGAGAATGAAGAGCAATATTCTAAGACTCTTTATTTCCCAAATCTGGAGGGGAAATGCAAAGACTATTTCGAAATAAGAATGTGCTATATATTTGTCTGGGATACACACACACATATACATATATATACACAATGTCAATACAATAGCTCTATACATGTCCTTCTTTCAAAATATACTTTATATATTTAAACTGTATCTGAATGTGAATCTGTACCATGCGCATATACACACAAATCCTCTAAAGCCTGTGGTTGTTTATAAATACCTGATTATATAAGAAGACTATTTACGATGATATCATGAACCATGGTTAGGGATGAAAGAATGAGGAATTTGGGGTTTCTGATTTTATTTAAAGATACTATGCCACTTCTTGGTTTAAGTTTAAATTAAGTTTAAGCGCTTTCATAAAAAAAGAAATCTTAGGTAGCTCTCACAAATAAGTGTGAAAGGAAATGAGCCCCTAGCTCAAAGAATCCTTTGATAACAGGGAAAGGAAGGCAGCCGTGGCAAAAGCAAAGCTCAGAATTCAGAAGTTTGGCATTCTGGTCATGAATGGACTAAGTCCACGTGTCACTGTGTCTCTTCTGCTTTCTGCCACATGTCCAGGGGCTGAAGACAGCCTGGTGGCCTTGAGAGCCACACGCCACCTCCCTCATCAAACCCAAACCATGTGAACAGCCATCTTTGGTTCCCTTGGTTGGGGGGGGTGGAGTTGGAGTCTTGAATTTTTAAAAAAAAATGGCTTATGGACATCATGTACAAAATGTTTCTCTGCTCTTTCTGAAGAAAAACTCAACAGTAGAGTCATTGTGAAGTGTTGCTTTAAAAACAAGCCCTCCCCCAACCCCTCAAAAGACCCTCTGATTTCAAACTCAGTGTGAGAATAGTAATTAGAGTACACACAACAATTTTATTTTTTTATTTTAATTTTTTTAAAGATTTTATTTATTTATTTGACAGAGAGACAGCCAGCGAGAGAGGGAACACAAGCAGGGGGAGTGGGAGAGGAAGAAGCAGGCTCCCAGCAGAGCAGGGAGCCCGATGCGGGGCTTGATCCCAGGACCCTGGGATCACGCCCTGAGCCGAAGGCAGACGCTTTACAACTGAGCCACCCAGGCTCCCCCACACAACAATTTTAGATGAAAGGTATCAGAGCTAACCCTTAACAACTGCTTTTAATTAATTTACAGTATTCACTCCGTGGTAGAAGTTAGGAAGATCCTAGAAGGCAATACACCCTGCCGATACACCTGCCTCCAGAATCATGGCGTATAGACTTCTGTGCAGGAATTCCTTATCTTTAAAGGCAGAATGTTTTGAAGCTTGAAGAATAAGAAGTTTAAACAGAACTTCAGCGCGATAGGCACCTATGCATCAAATGCAACAAAAATTCGCTAACCTTGTTCACAGAGAACAGATAGTAGAGTTTCTTTTAGGGTCAGGAAAAAAGGCATGCGGTACAAACAGCAAGAACAAGAAAGACAGAGAATCTATGTTTCGGGGGGAGGCCACTACCTTAGTGCGTAGGAACATGTGTTTCAAAATCCCCGCTATGTCTGATAGACTTTTGGTGGCAAATGGAGGGGAAGAAATACCAAACAGAAGTGGTCTTAATTCGCGGTGACCCCTGAGCTTGCTGTGTTGTGACTGATGAAACAGTGACAAACTATTGACTCCTGGAGCTTTATAGTTAGCTTTTAAATAAAATAGGGTGGGTTCACCAACTTCATTATTCTTCTAAGGCTTGTCTGGCTGCTCTCGTTCCTCTGCATTTCTATATAAATATTGCAATCAACTCGTCTCTTTCTACTGAAAACCATATGAGGCTTTTAATCGGAAGTGTATTGAAACTATAGATCAGGGGCGCCTGGGTGGCACAGCGGATAAGCGTCTGCCTTCGGCTCAGGGCGTGATCCCGGCGTTCTGGGATCGAGCCCCACATCAGGCTCCTCCACTATGAGCCTGCTTCTTCCTCTCCCACTCCCCCTGCTTGTGTTCCCTCTCTCGCTGGCTGTCTCAATCTCTGTCAAATAAATAAATAAAATCTTTAAAAAAAATACAATTGATTTTGATATTAATCTTGCACTGTTAAATGTCATTGTTAGTCTGGGCAGTTTTGTTGATTCCTCAGCATTTTTCACATAAACTGTCATGAAATTTTTGAAAAAGGAGAGGCTGACTTCCTTTTAAATCTTTATAGCCTTTATTTATCTTTTTCTTTTTATTGCACTTGCTGTAATATCCAGTACAATGTTGAATATCACTGGTTAGAGCAGACACCCTTGCCTTGTTCCTGATCTTGGGGGAAAGTGTTCAATATCTCACAGTAAAGTATGATGTAGTTTTCCATAGATGCTCTTCATCAGGTTGATAAAATTGCTTTCAATTCCTAATTTACAGAGAGTATTATATTATTGAATGGATGTTGAATTTTATAAAATGCCTTTTCTGCCTTTAATGAAGTGATTGTATGGCTTGACTCCTTTTCACTCGTCATGTGGCAAATTATATTGGTTGATGAATTTTGAGTGTTAAACTAACCTTATATTCCTGCTCATGATATATTATGCTTCTTACATGTTGCTGGACTTGATTTGCTAACATTTAGTTAGAGACTTTCATGTCTGTCTTCGTGAGGGATACTGATTTGTGATTTTCTTTTCTTAGGCTGTATCTGCTTCATCAGATTTTGTTATCAGATTTATGCCTGATTCATAAAATGAGTTGGGAAAACATTTCTCCCTCTTCTGTTTTCTGAAAGAGTCGCATAAAATTGGCAGTATTTTTTTCTTCTTTAAATGTACAGTAAAATCCTCTGGGTCTGGTGTTTTCTTTGGGGGGAAAATTTTCATTTCAATTCAATTTCTTTAATAGGTATAAGATTAATAAGATTTTCCATTTTACCTCGTGTTCATTTTGGTAACATGTTTTTCTACAAACCTGTGCCTTCCAACTAACTTGTCGGAACTATTGGCGTAAAACTGTTTATAGTATTACCTTATTTCTCTGACGTCTGCAGAATATGTTATATCCTGATATAGGTGATAGATTTCTCTCTTTTTCTTAGATCAGTGCTGCCAAGAGTTTGTCGATTTTATTAATAAGTTCAAAGAATCCACTTTTGGCTTTGTTAAATATCTATTATTTATTTGCTTTCTATTTCATTATTTAGTGCTTTTATCTTTATTTTTCCTTCCTTCTATTACCTTTGGGTTTAATTTGCTCTTTTTTGTTCTAGCTACCTGAGGTGTATACTTAGATCATTGATTCTAAACTTTTCTTTTTTATAAACATTTAACTCTACAGATTTTCCTCTAAGCAGTGTTTTAGCTGCATCTCACAGATTTTGATATATTGAGCTTTCTTTTTCTTTCAGTTCAGATGATTTTCTAGTTTTTCTTGTGATTGCTTCTTTTACTTGTGGATTATGTAGCAGTGTGTTGTCTGCTTTTCAAATAGTTGAGGCTTTTTAAAAGACCTGATTTTTTTTTTTCTCTCGTTGTTTTATCTGTTGCTTAAAAGGAGGTATACAAACCTGCAACTATAAGCTTGGGCTAGTCTTTTTCTTCTTTAGTCCTGGCAGTTTTTCTTCATTTACTTAAAGCTCTATTATTGAGTACATGCACATTTATTATTGTGATGTCATCCTGATGACTTGCCCTTTTGTCATCATGAAGTGTTCCCATTTGTCTCTGGCAACATTCATTGACTCTCATACCTGACATTTATACAGCCCTGCCAGCTCTTTTAGGTTGAGTATTTGCATGATGTATGTTTTCTCTCTTTTTACACTTAGCCTACTTGTGTTTTTATACTTAAAGTCCATCTCTTTTACACAGCATATAATTAGTTCTTTATTTTTTAACCCTTCTTGACACTTTGCCTTTTCATTGAAGTGCTTGGTCCCTTTATGTTTGATACAATTACTGGCATTGTTAAGATTAGGTCTACTCTCTAGCTATTTGTTTTCTATTTGTTCCCTCTGTTTTAGATGCTTTCTTTTGCCTTTATTGCCTTCTTTTGAGACCAACAGAATTGTTACTAACTCCAAACATGTTTTCATCTCAAATATTTTCAGGATTTCAATCCAGTGTTTTTTCTGTGTACCTGTGCACTTGAGACCTCACATAAATCAAAATTATGTTAACCATATATAGGTAACATAAATTTCAGTGTTAAAGGGCAGTCATAGTAGTAGAGTAATTATTATTTAGATTTTAGCCAGGTTTCAATTATCTGGATTCCAGTAAGATATGATTTCTGCTCTCAAGTATCTGATCTAAAAGGTTGGTTGGTTATTTGGTTGGTTGGCTGGTAGGAAACATTTTCAGTGTCATAGATCTGGGCATCATATGCTTTGATTTAATGCTTTTTTCTTGTAAAAGCAAAGTAATTATTTTTGAGATTAGATTTCAATTTTTATTCCTGTACACTTAATTTTCTCATATTCCTGCCACGTATGAAGCATGTAATTTAAATATTTAAAAATCAGGTGTCAAGGTTTGCATTCAAATCTGCACTCTACCCTCATAACAAATATACACTAGGCTAATTGTATTACATTTTGTTAAATGTAAAATATAAGATTTTTGAAAACCTTTGGAAACACCTTGAGTCTCTAAAAAAATGTCATTTCTAGAAATAAAAGAATTCCCATTGTACAATCTATTTTGATTATTTTGAAGAGCTCATGTCCAAGTTCTACAACATTTAGAGCAAGTCGTATCTTGAAATTAGTAGCTTGAAATGAACAGTTGAGTGATTTAGAAAAAAGTCCATTGTTCTACTAATAATCACAGGTCCTTTTCACAAGCCGGGTTGGGATAGGATCTGGATGAGGCAGCATTATGAGCCTCACTAATATGAGCTCCGCTTGCAAACTTTAGAAGTTAAACACTTGGTTTTTAAATGAAAATTATTTTTTTTTCCTTTTCAGAAAGTCACAGGATGACATATATTTGGATGGACACAATGATTGCTTTAATTTTTTTCAGTTTATTTTCCCTTTCTGCTCATGACTTCAGGAAGGATTAGCATTCGGTAGCTAAGGTTTAAGAATGTGCCGTTGATCTGCCCAGGCAGACGTGGTTTTGGAATTTAATGTGGTCAGCCTCTGGTTTAGCCAGACAAAGAGAGAGGAAGGTGATAGCATGCCTAGCGCTTGTTGTTGTTGGAAACGTGACCCTCCACTTTTGAAGGGTTCCCAGTGTGTGTGCAGCAGCAAGCCCCTATGACACAGGAGAGCAGTCAGCGAGGACAGTGAGTGAACACGGATGACAGAAGTGTCTGTGCCACTCATTCATTAGGGACTCACAAAGGGGCATAGAAATGCTGGGCTTTTGTGGGGATTGAGAGCTTCATATCGAATGTCTGTCGGGTAATTTAATTACATGGGCATGGTAGGAATGACACAGTGGTTACATTAATAAACTGAAGCATTAAAGAATAATAGCCCAGTTATTGCTGAATTATGGGAAACACGCTGCCTATTCATTCCTGGTGATATTAGAAGGGAGAAGGAGGGGGCTTCCTACGTTGCACTCGCAATGCATAAAAGAAACAGTTTCTTGCCTCTCCAGACCTGTGGAAAACCCGGTACAGGGGAAGGTCCAAAGTCTCACCCAATAGCATAAATCTTGCTTTGTTTGAGATGCTTAAAATATCATAAGCTAAGTCTGTTTTTATGGTGCTAAATAAAACTGACTCGGGCCAGACACGGTAATGAGCATGTCCTGCACAAACATCTCCGCACAGCCTTTCCAACAGATCACAGGCCTGATAATTCCCGTCCGTTGTCCTGGGCCTTTTGGTAATAGAATCCATTTTATATCATCAGAGGCTACTAGGTTGGTAGCTTAAAAGAAGTAGCCTATTATTTAATAGAAACTAAAGTAACTTTTCATCTTCACTCATCCCTTCTGACCGACTGGAAGCAAATGCCATTTTCCCTTCTGTAGGAGCAGGGGAAAAGGAACACACATTTGATTTCATATCATTTTGCAAGAAGCATTTATTGAACTGTGCCCACACTGTTCCAAGATCAGTGATGTGGAAGTCAGGGGGAGAGACGGATGAGATGTGCTCCTTGATTTCAGATTTCGGTAGAGGAATCCATAGCTTAGTAGCCGGCCGTCTACTTCCATTTAACCCCCGATTCCTCCGTCTGCCTCTCATGGTCATCATCCTGTGGCCTGAGTTTCTCCCTAGGTTAAAAAAAAAAAAAAATATATATATATATATATATATATATATATATATACATGTATGCCATCTATATGTGGATGGCTTTTAAAGATCTGTTGCACCTCTAAGATTCTTGGAGCCCCTAAATTCTGAAAAATTTATTTTGAGGAAAAAATAAACATTCACACAGAAATTAATAACACTATACAGAGAATGGTCCAAGGAGTCACTGTTCAGTAATACAAATTCTATTTCTCGCTTTGGGGTTTTGGGAGAAACTTTGAGAATTCAGATGTGAACAAGTCGAATACTAGAATTTGAGGGAGACGGTGGCTTATTTCCTTCCACAAACTAGACAAAACTAGAAACTAGAAACTAAACTAGACTAAACTAGAAAGCAAACTAAAGTGGTCTGATTTCACGGACCAAATACAAAGTTGAAGCGTCCGTGCTAACACACGAGCAAGCAGCCTGTTTCCCAGGGGAGGGGGACCCCGGTGACCCTCAGGGATGTTCCCTCTGCGATGATTTCTTAAGTTGGCGCTTCTCACGTGGAGCACGCAACAGAATCATGGGGAACGCGTGGTAAGACACAGATGGCTGGGACCCCACCTCCGAGTTCGGACTCGGGAGGATTGAGGTGGAGCCTGAGAATCGGCATTTCTATCAGTCTTTCCCTCCCCGTGCTGCTGCTGCTGCTGGTCCAGGGACCACACTTTGAGAACCCCTGCTTTAAACAGAGCGGTGATGCTCTCGAGTCTTCAAAGAAGTTGCAAAATGCCCTCTGCTTTAGCAGCATGAAGACAAATTTTCGCTGAGTGTGGATCTACACATGGCTCTGATGAGCCAGTCCATAATTCGAAAGGCAGAGTTTAAAAATACCAACGATGAAATAGAAACAGCATGAATCCTCGTTCTGCCGCATAACAGAGACATTACATAAATGGAGATTTGATTGCAGACTCAGTTCTTTGCTCCGGCTCTTCTGAGCATTCCACTGGGATCAAGAAAGTAGTCGTGGAACATTCGCTAATTGTATCCCTTCCCAGCCCCACTTTGTCATGTGCTACAGGCACAAAAGAGGAATCTAGCCATTGCGTACTGGTTCCTGTGGAGCCACAAGCTTCAGAAAGCCTTTAGTCAGCAGTTCCTGGCTCCTTGGCCCACACGAACCACTGTTTGGCCACCACAAATGTGGGTCAGCGAGTTGCCAGAATGTCGAAGTAGAGCGGTGGTTATAAGGACCAGAAGGCGCAGGTTGGAAACATGCGATGCCGGCCCAGTTCTTAAGATGGGAAATGAGGGCAGAGGTCAACTCTGCTGTTCTTGGATTTGGTTCTGATATGCCACCCCTTTCTGAAGCCAACTGCTGCTTCCACAATTTTATTTTTCTCTCATAAATTCTGCCAGACGGTGGTTTCAACCAACGAGGCAGGGCTGTTGAAGTTTAGTCAAATGCATCTTTATTCGTCTGTCCTTTTCTTAGAGAAAGAACACTCAACCAAACTTTATATTACAGACTGCGATCTTAACCTGAGTCATAAAACCCATAGTGTTAGGAGTGCCTTCTTGCCTGTTTTAATTTTGTCACAAAGGTCAAGTAAATACTTTGATGTAAGTGTTTACTGGTTCTCCCTCGCAGGGAATTAGATTCATAGCTTCTTAAAATAATACTAGATTTGTATTGATTGTATTATTATCGATTTGTAAGAAATGGCAAGTGTTTAACTGATATCCAGAGAGTATCTCCTTGCTGGTTCTGGTTTAAATATGTTGTTTTTTTTTTTATCATCTACCTTGCTTACATAGCTTTATCCACAGAGACTTAAAAACACATAGTGGCTTTTTTTAAAACTTCTACCTTGTTCCATTAAGAATTAAAGAGGCATGGGGCTCCTGGGTGGCGCAGTCGGTGGAACGTCCAACTCTTGGTTTCCACTCAGGTCGTGAGATTGAGCCCCAAGTCGGGCTCCACACTCAGCGTGGAGTCTGCTTGAGATTCTGTTCTCTCTCCCTCTTCCCCTCCCATTCATTCGCTCTCTCAAATAAATAAATAAATCTTAAAAAGAATTAAGGAGACAAAGTCCTAGAAATACAGGCCATATTACGAGTCACTATGAGGTGGGGCCCTGGCTGGCTCAGTCAGTAGAGCGTGTGACTCTTAATCTCAGGCTCATGAGCTCGAGCCCCACATTGGGTGTTGAGATTACTTTTTTAAAAAAGAGAAACTATGAGACCTGTGCAGGAAAGAAAAAAAAATATTTGAGTTCTCTGCAAAGTTCATTGGCTATATTACATCTTTTGTGCAATATGTTCTTTTTCGAAGGTTATTGACCCTAAGCATGGCATGTGGTGATGTCCATTAATGTACGAAGATTTTTTAAAATAACTATTCTTTTAATATTAAATATTTAACATGGCCAGTATATCTTAAAAACAATTTTTAAAAAATGGCTACATGCAGCTTTATCTCTATTGAGTAGAATACATTTATAAGTTTTACATCAGATCTTAGAGAATACTATCATATTGTCTTTGCTTTCCTCAAAACCAAATCTCTCTTAAGCAGTGTGCTTGCTGGGAGGGCACTTGTGGAGGCCGAGAGAGAGGCGATCTGGACCTCGGGGTACAGCGACTTATAGCCTTGGTGCCTGCTTTTATTCATCGAGCTTCTTCAGGGCCCTGAAATGGACACAGTTGGATTTCTAGATAGGGGTTTGGCACCCTCGGTGTCATGGCGATGTCTCCCTTGGAGGAAAAAGAGTTCTGCTTATTGTGTAGTGAGATGATAGGATTGACCCACCTTGGGGGGGGGGCAGTGTTCTCTGAATCCCTTACTCAGTGCCACGACTTCCGGGCTCACCCCCATTGTCTCATAGCCACGAGGCCACAACCTGAGGGAGCAGCCCCCTTAGCAAATAAGCCCCCCACTGGTTTCCTCTGACATCTCCAAGTTTGCTGAGTGGCACGCAAATTGAGCCCATCCCCTGATTTTTTTTTAAATTAGAACTATCTTCTCTATGGAAGACCACCCTTTATGAGTAAAAGGACGTAGGAATCCTATGATTAAAACTCCTAAGGCAGCTAAGGTGACCAAGAGAAACAGCCAAACCACAAAGTGGACCGGACAGCAAAAAGGAAAAGCTCCTCTATTTTCTTTGCTTTTGTATTTTCCTGCAGAGAAATAAGTCCTGAAGAATCTATTTGAAAGTCCCAGCTCAAATGACACCCCATTCATGAGGCATTTCAGGTTTTCCCAGCTGGAAGTGATCTTCCCATCGTCCTCTGAACTACAGAGCACCCAGGCCTCTTTTATCGCATTATTCTATTGGGCTGCGTGTTCTCATTGTCCTCATGCATGTCTTATCACCTTTCTTAGACTCCGAGCTCCCTCAGCATCAGCACCGCACCTCAGACAGCTCTGTGTTTCCTAGGAAGGCCAGCATCTTACTCTGACAGCGCGCAGAACCCCACGCCGAATAAGCGTACGTACGGGACCGGCTACGTAATTTACAGAGCCTGGTGCAAAATGAAAACGTGGGGCCTTTTGTTTAAAAATTACTAAGAATTTCAAGATGGCAACAGCAGAGCACGAAGCCAGGCTCCGGGCCCTCCTGAGCCTGGGCTCTCGTGAGACTACGTGCTTGCACGCCCATGAGGCCCGCCTCACCGGTGTGTGTCAGTGAACGAATGAATCCGTCCGGCATTCGCTTAACCAACCAAAGCCATGGTTTCTGTTGTCTAATCAGGACTCAGGTTTAAAAATAAGCAACAACGGGGGCACCTGGGTAGCTCAGTCGTTAAGCGTCTGCCTTCGGCTCAGGGCGTGATCCTGGCATTCTGGGATCAAGCCCTACATCAGGCTCCTCTGCTGGGAGCCTGCTTCTTCCTCTCCCACTCCCCCTGCTTGTGTTCCCTCTCTAGCTGGCTGTCTCTCTCTCTGTCAAATAAATAAATAAAATCTTTTAAAAAAAAATAAGCAACAACAAAAAGGCAAAAAACACACTAGCCAGGGGGTACCTGGCTGGCTCCATTTGGAAGGCATGTGACTCTTGATCTCAGGGTCATGAGTTCGAGCCCCACATTGGGTATACAGATTACTTAAATAAATGAGACAAAAAAAAAAAAACACACACGCACATACGAGCCAGGAGCCAAGTTTTTTGACTCCTTGAGGCAATTATGTTTTGTCTCTTTTACTCATTACTTTTATTTAAACAGATGTTTCCTTAATATCTCGTAGGTTAGTAGACACCATGGAAGATGATCCAGCTTTTTACCAAAAGCTCTATTAGCACGCAGTGCATGTAGACAGTCTCCTTTTACTGCCCCTTGGTTATTTCTAGCTGGTCTAAGGTGTAGGTAGTTTAAATATCTCAACCGTGGATCCAGAACTGCTAAAGGAGGTAAAGAAACGACACCTTTAATGAAATACTACTGTTTTCCTGAACTTTCTCAAATGGTTTTTTCAAACTAATTTTTGGCCTTACTATGTATTTCTAAGAACCCTGAGGATGCAAATATGTGTGCTTTGTGTGACAAATTCCCTTTATGATTTTAACAGCGGAGTAACGAGGGTGGCATCATTTGATCCTGAGTGAGGCTTGTTTATGCAAGTCTGAGTGAGGGGAGTTCTACAAAAGGAAAATGGGAGAGCAAAGTCCGCCCTGGAAAAATTCAGCCGCTAGAAATGCGGTCTTGTCCAGATAGTGAGAAAATAATTGTCTCCAGGTTTGATGAAGGGTTTATGGCGCTAACATTTTAGGATGAAATACAGCTGGTTTCAAATTCCACTGTCAACTCAGAATCGAGCTAATTTCATGTGGTTTGGGGTTTTGCAACTAGTTTTTTGCAGAGTACTTCTCAGGACTTTTTGTTCCAGAAACACCCTTGAGCCAAAAATAAAAAAATAAAATAAAATTTTACTTCAGCCCCAGCAGAAACCTTACTGGGCAGCATTACTGAGTTTTCCCAGCAGAGGGCACCATTACACCTCCTTCTATTCCTGAGGGTTCCCCGCCCCCCCATAACTTCTGCCAACCCCTCAAAGAGGTTCTTTAGATCCTCAACCTGGACACACAATCTCTCTGATAAGGGAGTGGGGGGAACCAGCAAGAAAAAGACAGTGATACTTTCCAGAGGCAGCAGCTTCTGCAGTTCTAACGGGGTGTTGGTGTCAGAGGTTGCTGCGGGGCTTCTCCTTGGGAAACTTAATTCGAAGACAGGATTTGGGCTCAGTTTCTGACTGCCCAGCCTTCCTTTGTTCCTGTCTACTTCCTGAGCTAGATCTCCATTCATCTCAGAAGTTCCTTTTCTGCTTGAATAAATAAAGAAATAATTGATTAAAAGTAGCATCATAATAAAAATTTCAGTTTTCCTCTTGAGAGCTAGTATTCATTAACCCTGCAGCTTCCAGAACAGGAAGGTATTTTTGCTGCTTTCGGGGCCGCTCTGGTAGGGGGAAAACAATTGATTTAATCCTTAATTCCTGTTTGTCTTAGATTTTTGTGTTCCCCTATTGGAATTGTCATTTGTGTCCTATTAAAGATTTATCACGTCCAGCTGATTAATAAGGGGTCAGCATTGCTAACTATCCAGATCATATCATCCATACTTAAAGGAATCGAGAGTTCAAATTCATATGCATTTATGTAATTTGCTTTCCTTTTAATATATGATTTGCTTTCTATTTGTAATAAGAACATGTACTTCAGTGGGTTAAGCTGGGGGGGTGGATCCTTTTACATGGCAAAAGAAAACATTAGAACTACAAGGAGCTTTCGAGAAACGTACACTCCCTGTCTCCCAGCTCTGCAAGAGAAACATCATCTATGATGTGATTTTTATGCAGCAATTTGCTTATTTTTAAAATTATACTTGGCCTAGGATAACATCAAAAGGTTTCTTCGAACCACACGTACTCAGACTTACAGGGAGATGGCCAAGGAGCTGTGTGGGTGGCAGTTTGGAAATATTTCTGTGCGTAATCCTCCAAATAGCTAGCCTGTGTTCTAAAAGAAAGTATTCTGTTTTGAGTGCAAAACTATTGATTTGGCCTTAATTTTCAAAAAGGTATGTTTTTAGATTTAATCTCCTTTGCCCAAGAAAACAACTGTTATTCCTGCCAGTGCCGTACGTTAAGGAAGTTTGTGGCCCCCGCGACCCTTCCATTGTGGAGTTGAACTTTGGGTGACGGGAAATTTGATCCTGTGTTTGGGGCACAGAATGACCATGGAAAATATTTGTTGATTGACGAAACATTGCTGAAACATTAGCAAAGAACGCTATCTCTTTAGATCTGATAAGCCACCAACTCCCTAAATTATACTTTATATGAGTTTGTCTGAGTTGGAGACATATAAAGCTGTGACAGCTGTTACTGCCCAGTCCTGTGGATGTGGCTGTTGGACCAAGGACTCCTGGGTTCACCCTGCAGACAGCTGCCCTACAGTGCTGACCGCAGAGGAGTCGACCTATTCACGCGCACATGCACGGAGGGAAAACAGCCCGTTTAACTCAAGCACACCTCCTCACGCCCAACTTCGTTTTGGAGAAAAGACCAACTTTCTAATGCATTCCAGTTAGATTATTCCTTTAAAATTTGCGACAGGTACAGTACACGAAAGAGAATATTATGTCTTGATTAAAACAAAATTAGAATAATAAATAGTTTTGAAATCATCATATTTTAATGATAGAATTTTGTTTTATTTAAACAAAGTTTGGCATTCTCTGTATTATCACTAATTGCTTTGGTAATTATTTTTTTTCCCTTATGCTAACATCTTGGCAGGCTCCTTGGATGTAAAATCTTTTCAAGCCCTACCAGACATGGCCTCATTTCCATTCCCTTTTCATTATGTTTGGAGCATTATAAACGAGGCTGTTGGCCTGTTACATGGGACTGACTTTTATCCATGGCTATCTGGAAGCAAGAGCTATGGTTAAATAAGCAATAGCACGAATACGATGGAAACAAAACCATGTTAGAGTGTTCCAGATCTGATTAACAAAAATCGATCGCTCACAGAGTTTCAAGGGGCTGGTTCCGCACAAGATCACAACTGTCAAAGATGAATGTGTGGTTCTTCCTTGAGAAGACGAATTCCTGACTTGGACACGAAGGCCCTGTGAGCTGTATAGATTGCCAGCTCGACAGCCACGTGACCTCGGGCTGCCTCGGAAGCGAGAGTCCTCCAGGCCCTCTCCCATTCAGCTTGACCCGGGGCTTCGCTTTAGAAAGCTGTGCTCCAGGAAGGCATGCCTCTTCCCCGGGCCAGGCTGCCAGCTTGCGGATGGATGTTGCCGCTTGTTTGCGTGCCTGAGGACGGGCACAGAAGGAGGCTCTCCCTCGCCCTTTAATTGTATTTTCATTTTCTTTTAAGAGTAGGCCTTTCAAAGCGCAAAGAGAAAGCGTCTTGCTATGGAGTGGGCGAGACGGAACGCTGCCAGCGCGCACGATTCCAAGCGCTCTGAGTCCCGCGGCGCCGCTGGGAAGCAGAAACAGTTGAAGCAGGGCGCTACTGTAGTAGTCACTGCAAACGGGCTGTTTTCTTTCCTCTGCATTCTGGATCCCATTGTCACGGGACATGAAAACGCCAACGTGAAGGCTGACTTTTTTCCGAAGCTTGCAACTGAGATGAATGCAGAGGAGATAGGAAGAATTAACAGGCAAGACTGAGCATGCCCAGGGAACATCAGGAGCCGGTACCCCGCGGACCCCTGGCCTGAACTAGACTTTTAGTAAGGGTACCCCACTTACTAAACACTTAGGCTCTCAAGACCTTTGAACCATCTCAACGAGTGGGCTTGAAGTTTGCATCTCCATGAGAATCATGGGCTGCCCTGGAATTGAGATTTTAAGTGGAAATCCCCACCCAGATTCTATATTTTTAACGTAAATGGTTGCGTTAAGGGAATATCTTGAATTACACAAACCTAAAACTTCTTTAAGAAATTCTCTCTTGGGCCGCCTGGGTGGCTCAGTCGGCGAAGTGTCTGCCTTCAGCTCAGGTCATGGTCCCTGGGTCCTGGGATCAAGTCCCATGTCACGCTTAACAGGGAATCTGCTCCTCCCTCTCCCTCAGCCTCTCTCCCCAGGTTGTACTCTCTCTCTCTCGGATAAATAAAACCTTAAAAAATAAGGCATTCTCTGTCTCTCTCTCTCCGCTTATTTTTTAGCTGAAGCAATGGTTTGCTTGTTTTGTTTTAGTGTAGTTGACATACGATGTTACATTAGTTTCAGGTGCACAACTCTGTACGTCATGCTGTGCTCACAAGTGTCGCTACCATCTGTCACCGTACAGCACTATTACAATATCATTGACTATGTTCCCTGTGTTGTCACCTTTCAGCCCTGTGACTTCTTCATTCCATAACTGGAAGCCTGTATCTCTCATTCCCCTTCACCCATTGTGCCCATCCGCAACGGCTTTGAACTTGGGCATATTATCAGCATCACCTGGAAGACTGGTAAAGCCCAATAAGCCCACGGTCAGAATTTCTGATTCAGTTATAGCTAACTGGGGTGGGGCCTCAGAATTTGCATTTCTAGCAAGTTCCCAGGAAATGCTGCTGCTGCTGATCCAAGGAACACACTTGGAGAACCGCTGAGCTACAGTCTCGGCACTTAGTATCTCTTATTCTTCAAGGTTTTGTGCAAGATTTTGGCTGGCCTGAAGGAGCTCATATCAGTAGGAATCTTCCTTACGCCTCCTCCGGGAATTAGAATGAGCTTACAAAGGAAAGCAGTCAAAGCTTTCATGACTTTTTCTAGATTCCAAAGATGTATCCAGTGGTTCCTTGAAGAGAAAAGGTACATTTCTCATTGATCCTCTTCATAGTTTCTTTCCTCAACTAGTATCCTCAAGAGGAACTCAAATGTTACTGAGGCGCTGCCCTGTCTAGAAGTTTCTGATACAGAAAGGAAGACTTCTACCCATAACCTTGGCTAGAGTCGAATCTTGTTAAGAGCCCATGTTGTCATGGCTGATAACGCTTGAAATAATTATTCAAATGTCAACTGTGAATCCAACAAACTGAATTTGAAGTACATTAAAGCAGGGCTTCTCAACTTCGGCACTATTGGCATTTAGGGCCAGTAATTCTTTGGTATGGGAGGTTGTCTCGGGTATCATAGGGTGTTCGGCAGCATTCCTGTCTCTACTCACTAGATGCCAGACCCCCCGCCCCAGTTGTGACGACCAGAAATATTCCAAACGTTGTCAAATGTCCCCTGCAGGGCAAAAGCACCCTTGGTTGAGAACCACTTACACTAAATTATTCACAAGGTCACTGAAATGTAGAAAAGAATTTCAAAGTACATTTATAAGAACATTCTACCATAACTCCCTTGAACTTCACTTTCAACATTTGGCCAGTGCCAACCTTCATACACAGTCTGCTGCGTCTTGACGCTTTGTCTCATCAGCTCAATCCTACATTTGCTTGCTCTCTTTTTGTCCAAGAGGGGAAATACGAGAAAAGAGAAGAAAACCACAATTTCAATACAGTTGACTCTTGAAGAATGTGGGGGTTAGGGGCACTGACACCCCACTCAGCTGAAAATCTGTGTATAACTTTTGACTCCCCCAAAACTTAACTACTAATAGCCTGATGTTGACTAGAAGCCTTTCCAATAACATCAACAGTTGATTAACATATATTTTGTATGTTATATGTGTTATATACTATATGCTTACAATGAAGTAAGCTAGAGGAAAGAAAACTCGATTAAGAAAATCATTAAGGGGGCGCCTGGGTGGCTCAGTCATTAAGCGTCTGCCTTCGGCTCAGGGCGTGGTCCCGGGGTACTGGGATCAAGCCCCACATCAGGCTCCTCCTCTGGGAGCCTGCTTCTTCCTCTCTCACTCCCCCTGCTTGTGTTCTGTCTCTCTCTGGCTGTCCCTCTCTTTGCCAAATAAATAAATAAAATCTTTTTTAAAAAATTTAAAAAAAAATCATTAATGGGGGCATCTGGGTGGCTCAGTCGGTTAAGCATCTGCCTTCAGCTCAGGACATGATTCCGGGGTCCTGGGATCGAGCCCCACGTAGGGCTCTCTACTCAGTGGGGAGCCTGTTTCTCCCTTTCCCTCTGCCCGCCCCCCCCCCCGCCGCTCATGCACACGCTCTCTCTCTCTTGCTCTCACTGTATCTCAAATAAATAAGTCAAATCTTTTTTTAAAAAAAGAAAATCATAAGGAAAATACATTTACACTATTGTACTGTATTTATCGGGAAAAGTCCATGTATAAAAGAACCCATGCATTTCAAACCTGTCTTGTTCGAGCATCAACTGTACCTTGTAATTTTACTTTTACTTTAAAAGAGGCAGAATTCCTAAACTCCTAATATTGTATATGGATCGATATGGCTGGGAGTGTTTTAATCATGTTTCACATTATGTACACCTAAATGTGTTTTTTTAGTTTATAATCACGGGACTGGTTTGCTTGACTTTCATAGTCACAGGAAAAGCCCCAACATTTAACAGGGCTTGAAAGAGGTCCCTTAATGATCTGAAACTTGTCAGACCATTCTGGGGCAAGGGTGAGGTCCGAAGTGCCTCTCACTAATTTAAAAGCTCTCTGGGGTCTTTCTACTTAAAACAATAGAGAAAACCCTCATTAATTGACTGTCACTTTCCTTGACAAGAAGACTGTTAGGCATCCTGGCTTCTAAGAGCATCATGAAAGTAGCTTGTTAATATAATAGAGAATCTGGCGTAAAGGAGGAAGGGCACCAAAATGACCCATGCGCTCTTGTCTCTGCACTGCTTCGGACTCGGGGTTAAGGGGTGGGGAGGTGTAGAGGAGACAGCATAGCACCGTCAGTGAGGCGGGACCAGGAAGAGCTACTTAATGAATTCGACAGTCAGCCTGGAGATGCAACATGGCTGGTTTCTGTCTCTCAGAGTTATGGTGACACTATTTCCAGAAAAAAAAGTCAAGGAGCATGGTCTGACACAAGAATTTGTGTTCCTTCCAGATGTGAAAAGCATCTGGAAAAGGGAGATTGGAAGTCAACATGTTAGAATGTTCCATGATATTTACGTGGATTACATAAGAGGCCAAAAGAAGAGAACGTACAGAATCATTACTCTCCCACACATGCTGGCTAATGTGATCGGAGACTTTGTGTCCAATGCCTGAACGTGGTAGGTTACAGATCAGTGTCAGAGGGAGGAAGGAAGGAAGGAAATTGGGAAATATGCCCTCGTCTCCTCCAAAACAGGGAATGGCCTGGCTGGAAACTCTTAAAACAAACTAATAACTCTCATATGGTTGGTGGGATTGCAAATAAATATAAGTTTTAAGGGAAGTACTTCATCATCTGCATTAAAACCTCCACAAAAAAATTATGTCCTGTTCACAATCAATCCTCCATCTAGGAATTTACCCTCAGGAAGTAATTGGGCAAATCTGCTAACATGAGTATCAAACAGTTTTGATAACAGTCTACATTTGAGCCAAAACATGGTAAACGATCTAAAGGGCCAACAAAAGTGGACTGACTGAAATAATGTACACTGGAATATTATATAGCAGTTAAAATAGTAAAAGGGCAGATTAATCCCACTTAAAATATATGCTACATTATATTAACATAGGAAAAACTTGTACAATAAATTGCTACTAGTGGCTGACTTTGGAAGGTAGGCTAGATCGCAAGTTGTTTTGATTTACTTCCCTGGATTTTCTAATAGTTCAACAGTGACCATGAACTACTTGAGTAATTTTTTAAAAAGAAAAGTGTTTTAAAAATAATTCAATCGTTGGGTGCCTGGCTGGCTCAGTTGGTAGAACGTGCCATTCTCAATCTCAAGGTCGTGCGTTCAAGCCCTGTGTTGGGCATAGAATTTACTTTTTTAAAAAACTTAAAAAAATAATTCAGGGGCGCCTGGGTGGCTCAGCCGTTGAGCGTCTGCCTTCAGCTCAGGTCATGATCCCAGGGTCCTGGGATCGAGCCCCGCATCGGGCTCCCTGCTCGGCAGGGAGCCTGCTTCTCCCTCTCCCACTCCCCCTGCTTGTGTTCCCTCTCTCGTTGTCTCTCTCTGTCAAATAAATAAATAAATAATCTTTTTAAAAAATAATAAAATAATTCAGGGAAGCCTGGCTGGCTCAGTCGGTAAAGCATGCAACCCTTGATCTTGGGGTCATGATTTCAAGTCCCACGTTGGGCAAAGAGCTTACTTTAAAATAATAATAATAATAATAATTCAGTCATGAGAGATCCACCTCATCCACTTACCCTGATCACTCCCTGGTTTATGTAGTAAGAGCCTTTTCTCAAGAGTTATTCTAAGGGACCTATGCATTTTTAGATAGATCATTTCACTATACACAGGTTTTGCTTGCAAAGACATAATTGTTGCCCAATAACTAATATACTTATTAATTTATATAACTTATTAATTCCGTGACTATGTAATTTTGTAACTTATTAACTAATACAATACAATATAATCTGGTCACTCCAGAAAGAGTAAAAAGTTGGCTGCTTCTTGGTTTAGTGCAACTTCTGGGCAAAATAAATTCTATGGACACATAAAATTGGCCCTACGTTTCTATCAGGACAAATACTAGGTTGGTGCTGCCTTCTAAAGTACAGAGCAGAGAGCGCTGGCTCCAGGAGCTACCTAAACCCTTCACTGGCATACAGCTTTGGCTGCCTCCCAACCACCTCATCAGTGAACCCCACCTGAATTTCCTGCCCTAGGAATTCTGTCCTTGCCAGCAACGAGTTCCCACACCTGTAATAACAACTGACCATGAACGCTGGACCGCCAGGTAGCTTCTTTCCCCAGAGGACTCCAGACACATAATCTTCCCCAATGGTTAGACCCATAAATTCGGGTCAGTTAGATTGAGCTGTCTCATTTAGAAGTGAATAATCACTTAAAAAAAAAAAAAGGAAGAATCCGCTGTCTTCCTCACTCCCCACATCCCACACACACTCCCTCCTCCAGATTTCCCCAGACTTTCTGACTTTTTCACTTCCTTTCCTGAAGTTTGTCTTTTGAATCAAAATCGTCCTTGCAACTCAAGATGATTACCCTAAGTTAGAAGAAAATAAGAAAGTTTTACCTGGCTCTTATAACCTATCACCAGAGGATTACAGCTTCCAAAATATCATGCCATCCAAAAATGCACAGGATTCAGAAGAAAGGACCCAGTGATCGTTAATAAATAGCATGTGAATTCTGTACCATGTAAGTGAATCCACTTGTATAAATTCGGACTCGAGTTTAAATTTCGGTGGGTGACAACGATGATGGTGGTCAGAATTTGCTAACTGCCTCTGGCTGCCTTCACTCAAATAATTTTCCTCCACTTTCAGAAACTTGTCAAGTCACCAAATTCTTTCTTAGACAAATGAGCCAGAAAGGGCAGAACTCGCCCAACCTGCCTGCAGCCTGCTGTTGTGTCTCTCCCAGATACTGAAGGGCCGGGACTCGAGACACGGCCTCTGCAGTTCACCGCACACGTGCGGCTGCTCGCCGTGGCCAGTGAAAGATAGCATCAGCGACCACTTCTTTTTCTTTTGCAAAGCCACTGACTGATCTTCATCACTCTATTACTGGGCAACGTCAGGTTTTAGGTTAAACGTTTTCTTTGAGTACTCACATTGAAGAGTGCTGGGAGTCAGAATCATGGAGATTTTGAGTTACCTCGAAATATGCTGTGAATTATTTTCCTCCATTGTTTCCCCATCTGATTTATCACTGGGTTCGTCAGCAGGACATACCTTACTTTGTACGAAGGATATGTTCCTGGGAAACTTAACCTTAAGGTTAACCTTAAAAACTTGCCATTTGCCTGTCAAAATGGTCGGATGTTGACAGTTTCGTGTTCAGCCTAAATGTGTGAAAATAATTTTTATTCAGCCGAAAACGGTTCTCACTGACTCCAGGGTAAAGTCAAGAGTTAAATATATTTTAAAGGGAATGTTGGGGTAAGGTGTGGAATCCCTTTGTAAATTTAATAACGACCCATGAATTTATCCCTCTGGTTCCGCGTTCTGTCTACCAAAAGCGGGGCATACGTGTTGTCTGATAAATAGCTAAGTGCAGAAAAGGAAAGGCAGTGGGGGCCCTCTGTTCCAAGTGAGGCTTCCAGGTTCTCACTTCCCAAATACCCTCAGGATGGCTTGGGAGTAGTCAGTCTCTCTAGTTGCACTTTCTTCTCATTTCTCCCAGGAACTTTGGTGTTCTCTTTGAGGGGGGTCAAGTGACGTAAGGAGAAATAAACCAATCTGTGGTTTAGCTCAGACACCCTAGACTTCTGTCCATTTCCCTTCTTCTTTCTGACCTGCTAACCATCCTCTTCTGCTTCAAACCTCCATCAAGCTTGGAAGGAACCGATTTGTTTTCTGAATTGTGAAGAAAGCACCCTGACGACTTAAGAGTCGGGATTACTTTGTTGTGATTTAATTACTTCTTTTTTTACCTAATTGGTTTTAAAACACATGAATAATTTATACATGTCTGAACCACCAGCCCACATTTCACCCCTAAAATAAATTTAATTTCATAGAATATACATTTTAAATAACTAATAAATGTTAATATCTTGACATACAATGCCCAGACATTCATATTTATGATTTGAATAAATACTAGAAAACAGAATCTAAGGTATTCATCTACGTCAGAAAAATGACCAGATAATTTCTACTAACCATTTTCCCATTAGCTGATTTATGATCATATCTCTTTATTCAATAGTAAGGTCTTGACATTGAAAGATTCATTCACATAACTCTAGCAACACAGTGCATTTATTTAAACCACACTTGACTAGTGGTATATAAATAATCTCCCCCAAACCGTATTGATTTCCCAAAGGGAATATTAAATGCTAAATAACTTCACAGATTGGAAGCAGTCCTGTCTCTGCCTTCATTTTTGATATAATCAAAAATGATGACATTGTAGCTAGCTTATTTTTAATAATTCACACATTGAGAGCAAAAGAAAATATTACGCCATTGCTGGGGGACATGAACTTGTACTGCATAGCACATTTGCCTTTTCTTAACGACTGATAACGGATTGACCACATCAGGATGTCTGCCAGGGATTAAGAATGTGTCTATTCATAATGGGGCTATAAATTAGTAGAGTGTATTATTCTCCGGATATCAGATATGTCTTTGGGAAGAATGTAGCTTACAAATATCTCATTAGTCTTCACAGAATCTTTATAAAGTATATAATATCCTGATTTTATAAACCAGAAAATTAGACAATGTATGGCTCTTAGGCAAAGTATGGCTCTATGTTCAAACAATCCTCCTTTCCCTCCTGGACACGTCGCTGGACTTCATTTTCTAGCCTCCCTTATAGGTAGCAGTAGTCATGTCACTGAGTTCTTATCAACAGAATATCAAGATTCTGGTCATGGTCTGTAAAACCCCCATTGCGCTCTGCGCACTCTCTCTTCTCCCCTTCACTGCTGAAGGTGAAAATTCCGAATACCTACAAGACAGCAGAGCCATAAGGTTGTCAAAGCCTGGGTCCCTGAGTCTCAGTGTAGAGAGGAGCATCCCGAAAGTCCGGAAATCCCAGGATCATCCGTGTTGGGACTGTTGTGTAATTTCTGGATTGCAACAGTTGACCTACCAGGACTAATCCCCCAGCGACCTGGAAATACTGTGATAAACCTGCAGACGCTGAACGCAGCAACCCTTGATTCCAGGCTCCCCAAAGTCAATGCTTTCCTCCCCCACCCAGTTATAGAGCTATAATTAGCCCCCACGATGGTATTAGTCACTAAGTCTTCATATCCCTTTAGTATTTTTTGAAAGCATAGTAATTTATGGTATACCCTGTCTCAGGGTAAGTTGACTATAAAACGTGTTTCTATAATGTATTTCTATAGAGAAAATTCGATTGACTTCCTTTCCAAAGCAGAGATGGTTCCAACAAGAAACCTTTCCTTAGAACAACGTGGAACCTTTTCGTTAGGTGGTAGTTACATGTCAGGCATTATGGCGGATGACTGGGGCTTTTTGCTTTTTAAAGAGAAGCTGGGTATCTTAGAAAGCCTCAGGCTGAGTAAGAGTTTCCTAAGTCCTTAAGCATAAGACTCTTAATATTGTGTTCACAAGAGCAGTGTTCTTATTCAGACCAGTTTCCTCCCCAGAAGACATTTGGCAACGTCTGGAGATATTTGGGGTCGTCGCGACTTGAGGGGGGTGGGTGCCGTGCTCCTGGCAGCTAGCTGGTGGAAGCCGGGGATGCTATTTAACGTCCTGCAGTGCACGGGACGGCCATCCTCGGCAAAGAATTGTCCAGCTCCAAATGCCAACAGCACCGAAGCAGGGAACCCCTGGGTTGGGTTGTGAGCTCTGGGAGGGCTAGGGCCATGTCTGTTTCACTCATCATTGCATCTTCAGCAGCCCATCCAGTGCCTGAAACGTAATGAGTACTTAGTAATATTTGTCCAATGAATAGTGGACTGCGCGCCCTCGCCATTAGCGAATCAGCTGGCGGGGCCGTACTTGGCTAGTGAGTGGAAAAGGCAGGACTTGGAGGAAAATCTTAGCTCCACTGCTCATTAGGAATGTGTTCTTGCACAAGTTACTCTCCCTTTCTGGGTCTCAATGTCCTCGTCTGCAAATTGGGGAGACTAAGAGTGCCACCTACATGGAGCTGTTGTAAAGATTAAATGAGATGAAGAACGGAGAATGCCCAGTGCAGTGGCTGAGATGCCCTCAATAAATATTAACGTCGGTTAGTACTAAGACTAAAGGAACCCACGTTTCCTGGGCTTTTATCATGTGCCGGGTAGAGTTAAGGAGGCACACCATCTCATTTCATCTTCTCGACAATATCTGTGGAGTAGGGCTTTTTGTTCCATGTCACAGAAAAGGAAACTAGGCTTCAGAGATGTCAAGGGACCTGCCCAAGATCACACACAACAACTGGGAATTATGAGACCTCAAAGACCAGGCGCTCTCCATCACAACACACTGGCTTCTTTACTCCTGAAACTTCACTATCTTCCATAAAATCAAAGGGTGCGAAGCTAACCCCTTTCAGCTTTACCAAAGCTGCGTTCATGTGGTATTGACAATGTCTATTGAGCGAGGTGGCAGTATCCCACTTTCCCGAGCTTTTATCTAACGTATAATGTACTCTGGCCACCACATTCAGAAGGTTATAAAATCATTGGTCCCATATTGTACCAGTCCTTGAAAATCAAAGTTGCAAATATTAGGTTTACTAGAAAGGAGAAATACCCATTCATCTGTAACTTTGTGCCCGCCCTGTTTTATCTACTGGATTCTAAGTTTCTTGTAATCCTGTACTGTAACCTGTTTCTTTTGTGGTCATACCTGACCCAGTGCTCCTAGCAAGGATAGTATGGATTTCTCCGAGCAAACCTACTGCCGTACTGCCTGGGACAAATCAAGTTTGCTTGCCAAGATACAGTTTTCATAGCTGCCTCAATTTTTAAGATGCAAAGAAGTCACCCCAGAGTGTTATGAAACTTACATTGACTTCATAGTAACAAAGGGATTGAATAAAGCCTCAAATTTCCTGTTAAAGCTTATCCAACATCCATCTAATGCTTAACAAGGTTTAGCAAATTAAATTTAACAATGTTTTGAGAATCAAAACAAAAAATCGTAAAGGAAAGGAGGCTAGGTGATTATAGTCTTTCTTTTTTCTCTTCCTTTCTTTCTCTCATTCTTTGAGTTTAATATTTCTCAACTCGCCTCCTTTTTTAGCAACATTTGTTGGTACAGTGACATTTGGATTCTGTCGTAACTTCGATTGGGAGTCGCAGGCTACATTAGCTTGATGGAGTTTTGCGGGCTTCACAAAACCAAATCCACAGCAATTGGAAGGGTCTGAAGGCTCATGAAGGCTAGCGAGGCGGGGCTACTGGTGATGGCAGTGGTAGGAGACCATTTTGGCCATTTCCTTGGACGCTTTGCTAACAGCCACCACACTGGGTAGCAACGTGGTAGTCCCTGGATTCTCACTGAACGGTGTTTTCCTTTAGAAAAAAATTCCTAAGAAAAATTTTGACCTGCTAATGACATAATAAGTGAAGCTTAGAGCTAAATGTACTTTGTAAATGTCACAGTTAAGTAGAACTACACCGTAAACAGGACAGACTTGTGACCGCTTCAAAAAGCGAGGTGTCTGATGGGAAGGTTACTGGACAAGGCGCTGGGTGGAGAAAGGGAGGGGATGGGCTAAATATTGCACCAGGCCCTGGATTTAAAGAAGTCCATTTACGTCTTCTTTTCCTGTGAAACTAGCTCCATATGCTTTTGGTGAAACTAGTCTGTCAACAAAAATGATATTATAACAGCTCTCCAAAATGTATTTAAGAGACGTTTTTGCAATAGATTTGTTTTAGTGATTTATATTAGGATAAATCTCATTGCCGTTCGTCAGACCTCAGAGATGAAATAAAACTGGCATTTAGTCTTTATGTATTGATTTTAAAAGAAAAAGGAACTGTATTTTTTTAAAGATTTTATTTTTAAGTAATCTCTACACCCGACGTGGGGCTGGAACTCACAGCCCCAAGGTCAAGAGTCGCACGCTCCACCACCTGAGCCAGCCAGGCGCCCCAAAAAAGGAACTACTTTGAATGCACCAAAGGGAAGGAAGAATCATTAACGAGCAAAGCTTATCTTACTTTAAGCTATCCTCTTCTCTCCTCTTTTCTACTCCCTCTTACCCCCTCTCTCTCCCTTCTTTCCTCAAACACGAAGATGGTTGGGGTATTTGTGTAGGACATAGTAAAGGAATTTTAAATAATTGCTTTTAGCCAGCTTTCTCGAAGTGAGTTATTCCAGATGTCCACACATGGCGGGCCCATGGTCACATAAGTTAAGGAAACCCTGGAACAGAGTTACACAGGTATCTTTCTGCAGGACATCTCAGAGGCTTTATGATGGCAAATTTTCTTGGTCTCATGACATTCTTAAAGGGAATCATCCCAAGGAAACACATTTTCAAAGCTGACACATTTGACAAAATTTGTGAGACAACTATTTCTACTCTTCAGAGGGCTCTTTACTTATATTTAGTCCAGGCACGGAGGGTGCCTGATCATTGTGCCTAAAATAGAAATATAGGGGTACCTGGGGGGCTCAGTGGGTGAAGTGTCTGCCTTCAGCTCAGGTCGTGATCCCAGGGTCCTGGGTTTGAGCTCTGCGTCAGGCTCCCCACTCGGTGGGAGCCTGCTTCTCCCTCTCCCACTGCCTGCTACTCCCCCTGCTTGGGCTCTCTCTCTCTGTCAAATAAATAAAATATGTTTTAAAAATAAAAATAAAATAGAGGTATAATCATAGCTAAATAAGCACATCGCTTTTCAATGTCGATAGTTCCTACCATATAATCACATATATAGAGGAGTGTTTGTTTTAGTTACATTAAGTATATCACATTTCTAACTATCAGAAAAGGGAAAATCCGGATTTGATAGTAGACGCACATATAATATTTAACATTATATCAAGCTTTAACAATTATTTTTATGCTATTTTCTGCAAATTTAATATCCCAAAGGCACTATTGGCTTTAGTGAACTTTGTAGGACACTTAAATTTAACAGTGGAAACTGGTGAAAGCCGGAAAGTAGAATATAATTAACAAGTGGGATATGAAATGGTGTACTATCCCTTGAAAATATAGTTGAGAAGTCACAGACCCAGACAGCAGAGTCCTTGTCGAATCCTTTATTTATTCAACAGATATTGATGAGAATTTTCTGTATGCCAGGCACCGGTCTACGTGCCAGGGATAGAGCCCTCAACAGAGAAAGAGGAAGAAAATGACTGTCCTCGTGGAATTTATATCTTGAGGAGGGGAATGTTGATGGGTAGACAATATAAAAATAAACGGATGTGCTCTGTAGTGATTAGAAGGTGGTCAGTGCGGGACGCCTGGGTGGCTCAGTCAGTTAAGCGTCTGCCTTTGGCTCAGGTCATGATCTCAGGGTCCTTGCCCGGTGGGGAGCCTGCTTCTCCCACTCCCTCTGCCCCTTCTATCTGCCCGTGCTCTTTCTCTCTCTCAAATAAAATATAATAAATAAATAAATAAATAAATAAATAAATAAATAAATAAATAAAGTGGTAAGTGCAATGAAGAAAAATTTTAAAAGGAAGGCATTTGGAGGAGGCTGCAATTCTATATAAAGAGGCTGGGGAAGGCCTCACATAAAGGAGACAACGGAGAAGATCTGAAGGAAAGTGGGAGGGAGAGCAGATGTCTGAGGAAGGAGGGTTCCGTGTATCACTTGCTATTACTATCTATCTATTACTGTCATGTCTGTCTATCTATTACTTTGGGCAGGTTACATCTACTGCCGGAATCTGTGTCTTCGTCTTTAAAATGAGAACAAATTGTACCGAAAATTGTATTTATTCCAGGTGATTCGATGAGGTCAGATACGTGAAACCTTTACATAATCTGTAGCAGGCGTTCTCTGTTACTGTTACCACTACGATGCTGACGAGGACTCCCCGCCCCACTGACGGGGTTGTCCCTTAGGAGCTAGGGAGATTGGGCTAAAACCAGAATGTGCCTACAGTATCCAAAGTTCACTTTTCCTGCCACCCCCATAGCCTCCAGTACCCAGCCATCTCTCTCCTGGCCCCAAACTTCAGAGCTCTTTTGTTGCATAAGTTGGGAAGATTCTGAAACATTTTCGGGGTCAGCAGATGGGCAGAATCTTTGGGGACATAGATTCCCCTCTGATGGCACTCTCCCTCAGAGTCATTGGTCTCTTGACTAATGGGACAGGAGAAATGGTCCCAAGGTGAAGGGCAACAGTGGTGTGAGGCTCGTCGGGACCATGATAGGAGAAAAGGTTGAGCTAGAAGGGCTGCAGTGTCCTGATATTCTCTTATTTTCTGCTTAGCGAACTAAAATGTGCAGAAACAAATTAAGTGCTCTAATGGAGGGAATTCTGAAGACAACCGTCGCCCTTAACTATTTATGCATTAACTATCAACAGTCTGTCCTTCCTCCCTCCCTTCCCCCCTTCCTCCCTTTCTTCCTTCCCTTCCTTTCCCTACCATTCCCTTTCCTTCTTTTTCTCTTTTCCTCCTTCCTACCCTGTGTGTTAAGCTTTGCCCCGGGCCCTAAGGATACATATATGAATATATATGAACATATATGCTTTCCAGTCTGGAGGCAGAGACAGCCCCATAAGTAATCATAGTCTACTGTGAGTAGTACAGCTAGAGAGAGACGTTCCCGGAGGTGGGGTGCTCAGTATGCCAAGAGAAAGAAAAGTGAAGTTGTTGGTGGGCAAGTGGAACAGGGGTTCCAGAGAACACATCATCACGCCTCAGTCTGACAGAGCAGGGTTCCCCCAGACAGAAGGAGAAACGTCAGGTGGGGAGGAGGTGGTTCAGTTTTTCAAGGCAGAAGGGTGAGGCAAGGTTTAAAGGTAAAAGCCAGCGTGGGGTGCAGTGCGTGCGTGCGTGCACGTGCATACATACTGGGAGCAGGAAAGAGCACACGATGAGCAATTTGGTGTCATCTCGAGAGAAAGAAACACAAGTGGCATCGGTTTGCATGCTGGGGATAACGGTTATTTGAAAACCCTAGGCACTCCTCAAATTCTTCAGAGGCTTGGAATCAAAAGAATGTACAGTCCGTTATTTGTAAAAATGGTCATCTATCTCTATCCGTAATCTAGTGGAATACTTCCATCCCAGTTTGCCATGTGTAAAAGTAAATGTGTACAGTAATTTAGGGAAAAAAATGATCTTACATAGGCCAGAGTTCCTCAGTGAAAACTCAAAGGCAAAGTTAGAGAAACCACCTACCGAATTGTTTCCCCTTTACTCAGTTTTTGGTTGAAAAGTGGAAAGATAAAAAACCCATGTTAGTTGACCAGGTCCAAATCTGTCTAAAGTATTGACGAATCTGAATGAAGATCTGAGTCTTCGGAGGTTTCGACCTCATGATGCTACCAAACCTATAACCAAAGTTTGGCCTGGGTTTTCCTTGAGGCTCAATGGGGGGCCGTGGGCGTGTTTCTCAGCATTTCAAAGCCCCTTTGTCTTCAGTTTTTACAAAACAGCTTTCTTGAGATATAATTTACATACCACAAAATTGACTCATTTCAGGTGTACAGTTCAGAAGTTTACAAGGTTGTGCAACCCTCATCACAGTCCAATTTCAGAACATTTCCATCACCCATAAAGATCCCATTTGGGGCGCCTGGGTGGCTCAGTCGGTTGAGCGTCTGACTCTTGATTTTGGCTCAGGTCATGATCTCAGGGTTGTGAGATCGAGCCCCGTGTCGGGCTCCATGCTGGGCATGAACCCTGCTTAAAATTCTCTCTCTCCCGACTGTGGAGTCTGGGAAACTAACTGAGGGCTTTGGGGCAGGAGGGGGTTGGGATAGGCCGGTGGTGGGTATTAAGGAGGGCACATATTGCATGGTGCACTGGGTGTTATACGCAAATAATGAATCGTGGAACACTACATCAGAAACTAAGGATATACTGTATGGTGACTAACATAACATGATAAAAAATTATTATAAAAAAAAAAGATTCTCTCTCTCTCCCTCTTCCTCTGCCCCCTTCCCGCTCTAAAAAAAAAAAAAAACAACACCTTAAAAAAAAGATCCCATTTGCCCCCCACCCTGGCAGTTTCTCCCTGTTCCCTCCCTCAGCCCTGGCAACCGCTAATCTACTTTCTGTTTCTGTGGCTTTGCCTTTTGTGGACATTGCCTATCAATGGAATCATACAGTGTATGGTCCTTTATAGCTGGCTTCTTTCACTTAAAATAATGTGTTCAACATTCATCATGTTGTATATATCAGTAGTCTGTTCCTTTTTATTACTGAATATTATTTCATTGCATAGCTAGACCACATTTTATTTATTCACAAGTTGATGGACATTTAGGTTGTTTCTACATTTTGGTCTTTCTTATTTTTAAAATGAGAAAACTGTATTGGGAGAGAGTATTCATAGCACCTCTAAAATTCTTAGGCCACATCTTATTTTATTTTGTGAATTGTCCATCACTTTTATTTTCCGTTGCAAGAAAGACATATGAAATGTTGCCTCTGATGGCTTGACAATGGACTCTAGATATAATGAACTTATGACTATGTCCTTATGTTTTGCTGTTGCTTAGAGAGCCCATATAATGGTAGCTAAATATCACATTTAAGGGGCACCTGCGTGGCTCAGTCAGCTAAGTGTCTCCCTTCGGCTCAGGTCATTCCTGGGATCGAGCCCCACATTGGGCTCTCTGCTCAGCAAGGAGCCTGCTTCCCACTCTCCCTCTGCCTGCTGCTCTGCCTACTCGTTCGCTTGCGCTCTCTCTCTCTCTCTCGCTCGCTCTCTGTCAAATAAATAATAAATAATATTTTTTAAAAAAATCACATTTAATTGTGTGGATATTGCAAACTGTACCATTTCAGCAAGTAGTAGTGATAATACTTAAAGGCTAAAGGTGCTGGTGATGTGATTTTTGGTTACTTTTTTTTCTCTTGACTCCTGGTATACTTTGTGCTTACTCTAGGAATCCTGCCGTAGTGGTAAGTTTCCAACCAAAATACATTGTGCTACTAAGTTTTGTGTTGTTCGTGGTATTGGTCAGCTTGGGTGGCCATAACAAAATACCACAGACTGCGTGACTTAAACAACAGAAATTTACTTTCTCACAGTTCTGGAAGCCAGGAAGTCCAAGATCGAGATTGAGGTGCCAGCCAATTTGGTTTCTGGTGAAAGCTTTCTTCCTCACTTGCAGACTTCTACCTTCTCAGTGTGGCCTTAGGAGGCTTTTCCTCAGTGCTTGCATATGGAGACAGAAAGGAATAGGGAGAGAGAAGGGGAGAGGGAGAGAGAGCTTTCCAGTGTCTCTTCTTATAAGGACATTAACCCTTTTGGGTCAGCCCCCTGCCCTGCGACCTCATTCAACCTCAATGACTTTCATAAAGGCCCTATCTCTAAATACAGTCATGTTAGGGATTAGGGCTTCAATATATGAAATGAATTTGGGGGAGACAAAAACGTTCAGTTCCTAACATTCATTAATTGCAGAAAAGAGTAAACTGTCCATTAGGGGTGCCGGCAGGCTCAGTTGGTAGAGCATATGACTCTCGATGTTGGGGTCATGACTTTGAGCCCATGTTGGGGGTAGAGTTTACTTTAAAAAACAAACCACTGGATGCTGGGAAAGAATTTGTATTGGTGCAAACTTGAGTTTGCCTTCAAAAAAGCACAATAGTATTTATTCAGCTTAGGCATGGATTCTGGAAATAGTGTGTACTTAAAGACAAATAAGCAAGATAACTAAAATAATTTGGTGTATACATGAAGAAGATGTATCTTTCTGAACAGATTCTCCACAATTTTTTGGAGACATACCGTAACACACATTCTTTTCAGAAAAACAATTTCAACTTAGGATTCTTGACAGCTTCATTTTCAAGCAGTCAGCTAGGATGAAAATTGAGCTGCCCAAAGAGAGTTGGCAAAATAGTTTACTTGCTGTAATTAAAAAAGGGGAAATTTCTAAACCACAGTCGTCTTCAATGCTAATGTGAACGACCAAATGTTATTTCCAGTGGATTTTTTATTTCCTCGTTCTTGGCAAGTTGGTACAGCTTTGTGCAGTTGGGAATCAGAAAGTTTTTCCCTGAGATAGAAATGCTCTTTGTGTTAAACACAGAGTGGTATAATTATCCGACGCGTTCACCGCACACATTCAGTGCCGAAACCCAAGTTCAATAATTGCAAATTTGAACGCTTAGCTTTACACCTTTAGAAAGAAATCAGAGCAACTATGTACTTCTGGCAGAATATTTCATGTGGTCAATGTTATTTACTTATACAATTGGAAAATGACTTGATTGCAACCATGTTGAAAATCTTTGCAAGCGTATGAACTTTTCTTACGTTGGATTTCTCTTTATGGGAATAGGTAACTTCATTTTGTGATCTTATTTGGTTCTGCTCAGTGACACAATCCAGCCTAGGAGACATACAGACAGATCTTGATACAGAAAAAAACAAAGGCAAGGATTTGGATTACAGACCCTTGCGGACGAACTGCTGTGGTGAACAGTCAGTGTCCATTGGACCACAGTGTTGAAGGTAGTCCACCACTTGGGTACTGGGCCCACGAATAAGTAAGTCACTGATAACTTCCAGATGTTTTACTTTTTCAGCTGCTGCCGCATCTCCTCCACTTTCCCCTTCTTCTTCTTTAAATGGAACAGTTTAAATTCTGATCTCCCCAAAGGCACTTTTCCAAGTGTTTCATTTCTAATGTACCAGTCGTGGAATGGCATCAGTGTGTACTTGGGAAGAGACAATGGGGGCTGCAGGGGAAGCTGGGAAACTGGGGGAGGCCAGCTCCCTATTTTGTCCACCTAAGCATGCTAACGGGGTGTTTGCGCAGACTTGGGCCACTGCCTATTGTGTGTATGTCTGCGTCTTAAACGAAGACGAAGATGCCTTTTGAATGGCTTCCCCATTTTTGCACGTCTCCATGGGTCCCATTTACCAGCCTTGAGATGCAGATGGAAGTAAAATCCTAACTCTGTTCTGGCTGAGATGGAAGGACTAAGGAGGGCTAACACTTGAGCACTAATGGGATTCACACTTCGTTAGAAAGTAGCCTTGTTGCTCTAACCTTTGCTCGCATCAACAGCGGCTGCTTTAGAGTGAGTATTTGCTTTTCTTCTTGCCTGCGAGGTTATATTAATTTCTTTTTCCAGCTTAATGGTCTGCCTGTTCTGGATTTTACGTTTAAAAAAAAAAAAGGAGTTTCCAGCACTGCATTCTCAGTGGTTTGTGTTCAGGCTTGCAAGCCACTCTTTAGTTGTCTAAAGAAATGATTTTTTGTCTTCGTCATTTCAAAGCAGTTTGTTTGTAGATGGCATTTAAAAAAATAATGCTAAAGTCTACAAATTCATTTTTCCCACTGGTGGCGGAAAAGAACATTACCGTTGCACACGTAGACTTCACATTATCACAGAGTAACAGTGACCTGGGTTTGGGGGTTTTTTCTTATCGTGTAGTCAAAAATATCGGTTCTCTTGTAATTCTATCCATCCAAGGCAAATCCAGTTCTTTCCTTAAAAGAGCTCAAAGCTGCCTCCCTTAATCTGTTATTCGAAATCCCACTTTCCTAAATGTAAAGAACTTCTTAAAAATTTCTTTTCACCCCATTTCCTATACTCATATTTTCCACAATCCATGAGATATGAAGTATGTTAAGCATAAGGGACATTATAACAGTTTTCGCTACATCGTAGGGTAAATTTACCTTTCAACTGTATCACAGTAAAACTTGAATAAAGTACGGAGCTAGCCACTTTACCTAATCTACATACAAGTGTCTCTCTAGAAACTGCCTGACGGGAGGTAAAAGGATCCTGGCAGTTCTTGAACATATTCAAAGGGTATATTTGTGGGCACTGGACTTACAGCTCTGTGATGTCCAGAAATTCCTTTTGCCTCACATGGACGGAGTGTGGCACTGCCAAGAAGTACCCCATAATTCTTCAGGGGGAAGGGACAAGATAACTGCTCTGGGGCAAGACCAGCCACACCTATCAAAACAGAGCTACAGAGAACAAATGACAGGTCCAATGTGAGTCTCCAAGTTTAAGTCACGGGGGCAAAACTCCAAGCTGCAGCCTTCAGTTTGCAACGGAGCTGCTGGTCAAAAGGGCAACTCTTCGTAGCCGGCGACGGGGAGGGTTGTCCAGGGATTTCGCTATTTAGTGATGGTTAAAATGGGGGAGGCCGGCCGGTGGAATGAAAGCGTTGGTGAAGTTGTTTCTAGACAGGAGATGACAGTCCTGCATATTTGCACAATAGCAGCATGACCTGTCCGTTTGGTCCTTTTCACGTCCCAATGGGAGACCGCTTCCAGGTGCCAACGTGGAGTCAGTCACTCTACCCTCTTAGGTTCAGTGACTGGGACCCTGCAAAATAAACGGACGAAAAACAGATTAACAGAAGAAAAAAGTTTATTTAATATGCATATGGGGGGAACCTCACAGAAATGAAGTGAAAACCCCAAAGAGGCTATTAGACCTGGAGGCTTAATACATTATTTTAGCAAAAGGCTATACATTGGGGCGCCTGGGTGGCTCGGTTGGTTAAGTGTCCGCCTCTTGATTTTGGCTCAGGTCACGATCCAGGGTCCTGGGATCAGCCCCTTCTTGGGCTTCCTGCTCCGCAGGGAATCTGCTTCTCTCCTTCTCCCTCTCCTCGGCCCCACCCCCCTCTGTGTGGGTGCTCTCTCTCTCTCTCTCAAATAAATAAATAAAATCTTGTTTTTTAAAAAGGCTATAAATTTGGGGAGACATGACAAGACAAGGGAAAAGGGTTTCAGGCTCGTAGGGGCAGTAAATTGTGAGAAGGCAAATATATGGGGGAAACTAATGGGGGATGAGGATTATTTCAGTAAGACTTGTTTATGCAGATTTCAGTCAGTGCTGTCTCCGGTGATAACAGTTGTCTCCTCCTTCCGATAGGGGCAAGTGGAGGCGGGCGCCCCTTCATGCAGGGAAACTATGCCCTGCCTTCAGGCAGATAGAAGAGGGTAGAGAGCTTTTTCGTTGTCTGCTATTTCTCAATTGCCTTCAGCTCAAAATAATCTTTATGCCTAAGTGGCATATTTGGGGATAGCACCTTCGGATCCCCTTTAACGGGTATATGACGGTAGAAGTGGAAAGTGGGGACACTGAGGATGTTGACCCCCTTTGCTGTTGAATGGCACCCCAATACCCTTTCTGAATCACTTTTACTTCACCATTCAAAATAGCACGCTCCGATACATTCAGCGTACCTTACTATTAAATGCGTACTCTCCGCCCCGAATTGGGTGCTTGTCAAGACGGAAGCTGTGCATATAAATGAGGTCTGTTTTTGAAAAACTACGATGGATCATTGTTTACATTTTATTTCATTCGAGGGTGAACACAGATCAGTGTTATGAGACTCATTTCTCTGTTTGTTTTGGATGGTGGCAGAGGATGGGGTGGGGGGGGGCGGGACCCGGGACCCACCACCTCAGAATGTCAACACGCGACTGGAGCCTCCCCAGTAAATGGTCTTCCGAACAGGCTGGGACCTCAGCCTGCCTGAGAGGGTCATGGCTCAGCGGAAAATGTGTTCTCTCCATCACTGTCCAACTCGTTAGATTTTAGAAAGACACATATCAAAGGTATGCATCATAGCACTTAGGAGTAAGAACCAACTGGGAAAACCCACATCAATACTTTGAAGTCTGTGTTTCTATAAATGCTCTATTTTAAGGGATTACATCAGTGCTTTTCCAGAGGAGAAGGAGGAAGGCAACTGTGCCTTCCAAGGGACACGTAGCAAAGTGTGGAGACATTTTTGGTTATTACGACTGGGGTGTGGGTGCTGCTAGGGGCATCTGATGAGTAGAGCCCCAGGGTGCTGCTGAAGGTTTTACAGTGCGCAAGACCGCCCCCACAACAGGGAATGATCCAGCCGCAAAGGTCAATAGTGCCGTGATGGAGAAAACCTGCTTTCCATCACCGCGCACCGCAGGTCAGTGGGCACCCACCCCCTGCCTCCCAACCACGGCTCCAAAAACAAACCACCACCACAGGACACCCGCAGACACTGTGCCAGATATTTAGAAAGAGACCAAAGCCTTCAATCAATTCATAAGAGTCTTCTGTGTTTTTCAACAAATACACTGAATCATCAGTAAAGATATTTGAGCTTTTCTTTTTTATGAGACTCAAAGTGGATTTTTTATGGGAAAAAAAAATTCATCAGTGATGAGTGGACACAGGCAGTGCTGTATAAATCATCTCCCTCGGTCTCCTTATTCTGAAAGCTCCCGCTACAGAGAGGCCGTTCTCATCCCCCAGTTCCCCTGCACTGAGCTGCTTTGGGTTTCTCTTAGCATTTCTTTTGGTTTTGTTTGGGCTCGTAATTTGAGTTTAGGGAATGTCCCCTGAGGCAGTCTGGGATCCAGTCCTTTGAATGTTGATCCTCGGAAGGATCAGTAAAGAGCCATTAAGAGCTGGCAGTGGTGTCCCTTTGTAGAAGAAAGTCAGCGTTTTCTCCCGCTGAGAGTAGCCCCGTTAAT
>NW_024423319.1:117622476-117626670 GCF_017311325.1 Ursus maritimus
GGGGGGGGGCGGGACCCGGGACCCACCACCTCAGAATGTCAACACGCGACTGGAGCCTCCCCAGTAAATGGTCTTCCGAACAGGCTGGGACCTCAGCCTGCCTGAGAGGGTCATGGCTCAGCGGAAAATGTGTTCTCTCCATCACTGTCCAACTCGTTAGATTTTAGAAAGACACATATCAAAGGTATGCATCATAGCACTTAGGAGTAAGAACCAACTGGGAAAACCCACATCAATACTTTGAAGTCTGTGTTTCTATAAATGCTCTATTTTAAGGGATTACATCAGTGCTTTTCCAGAGGAGAAGGAGGAAGGCAACTGTGCCTTCCAAGGGACACGTAGCAAAGTGTGGAGACATTTTTGGTTATTACGACTGGGGTGTGGGTGCTGCTAGGGGCATCTGATGAGTAGAGCCCCAGGGTGCTGCTGAAGGTTTTACAGTGCGCAAGACCGCCCCCACAACAGGGAATGATCCAGCCGCAAAGGTCAATAGTGCCGTGATGGAGAAAACCTGCTTTCCATCACCGCGCACCGCAGGTCAGTGGGCACCCACCCCCTGCCTCCCAACCACGGCTCCAAAAACAAACCACCACCACAGGACACCCGCAGACACTGTGCCAGATATTTAGAAAGAGACCAAAGCCTTCAATCAATTCATAAGAGTCTTCTGTGTTTTTCAACAAATACACTGAATCATCAGTAAAGATATTTGAGCTTTTCTTTTTTATGAGACTCAAAGTGGATTTTTTATGGGAAAAAAAAATTCATCAGTGATGAGTGGACACAGGCAGTGCTGTATAAATCATCTCCCTCGGTCTCCTTATTCTGAAAGCTCCCGCTACAGAGAGGCCGTTCTCATCCCCCAGTTCCCCTGCACTGAGCTGCTTTGGGTTTCTCTTAGCATTTCTTTTGGTTTTGTTTGGGCTCGTAATTTGAGTTTAGGGAATGTCCCCTGAGGCAGTCTGGGATCCAGTCCTTTGAATGTTGATCCTCGGAAGGATCAGTAAAGAGCCATTAAGAGCTGGCAGTGGTGTCCCTTTGTAGAAGAAAGTCAGCGTTTTCTCCCGCTGAGAGTAGCCCCGTTAATCCATTGTTTCTATTTCTTGGAGGAAGTGGCAGATTTTTGTAACTGAAAAGCAAAACCACCTGGTAGATTTCTGAAGGAGATGGAGTCCCCAACCTCCCAATTCTTTTACAAATGGAATAAATGGTATTGGGAACCCGGGGGTGTCCCTGCACCTTCAGTTTCTTGAAATGGACGGAGGTGTAGTAAACAAGAAAGTAGTAAATGGTAGGTGAGAACTGTTCTAGTAATGACTTCTTGAAAAATCGTTTTCCAAAAAAAAAAACCAAAACAACAACGCTTGCGTTGATTAGGAACGAAGCTCAGCCTTCTGTTTGTTGCAGGCAGCCGGGATGTACTCGGGTGAAATTGTCGCTAGCCACCGCTCGTAGTCGGTATGATTTTTGGATACATCATTGTCCTACAAACAAATCCCACCCTAGCTTGCCAGGCCCTCCCTGGTCTAGGGCAGCACCGTCCGTTAGAAATACAATGCCAAGACACATACATAATTAAGATTTTTCAGGTAGCAAAATTAAAAGGCGATTAATTAATTTAAAAATAAATCAATAAATAAAATGGATTATAAGGATATATTTTCTTTAACCCCAAATCCACGTTATCATTTCAACATCTAATCGATATTTTAAAACTATTTTAAAATATTTTGCATTCTCTTCACATACTCAGTTTTTGAACACTGGTATTTTGCCATCTACGTACAGCACATCTCAGTCAGACTGGCTACATTTCAAGTGATGGATAGTCACAAGGAGCTGGTGGCTTTCCTGTTGGACAGCACAGCCTGGCCCCTGCCCATTTCTCTGATACAACTCACATTCCAGCCGTGGTGAGCTTTCAACTCCGTCACCCGGAGTGTTGTTCTCTCTTATTTCTTGGTCTTTGTATAGGACTCTGTCCCTGGAACGCTCTCCACCATCCCTCCCACCCTACCGGGTTCATTCCTGTTTATTCTTGACAGAAGTTGATTCTTCTGGGGGGGGGGAAACGACTGTTTGGGAAGGAAAAGCCTTTCTTCTACCCTCTTCGGTTTAGGAATTGGGGGCCTGCATGTTTAAACTGACAAAAGGCAGATCAGCAAGAGAACAGGCAGAGTTTGTTGACGTGTTCGATACGCAGACACAGGGCAGGACTTGGGGGTGAGTAACTCACAGGGGTGGTTAGAATTTGGGGTTTACATACCTCACTTAGGGGAAACGGAGTGGGGAGAAAAGACTTCTATGGGAGGGTTTCTTTAGGAAAGCCAAATGGGCTTTTAGGAGAACAAATGAGAGAGAAAAAACGTTTATGATCCTGTTTGCTTGTGCGGGTACCAGTAGTCTTTCCGTCTTCTCCGTGACCAGGAAACTCCCCCGGAGAGGGGATTTCTGGTAGGTTTACTCTTGGTCTCTCTCCTAGGAGTAGAAGCCTTCTGAAGAGGGAATTTATGGCAGTCCTCATTGCCCAGAAGTTTCTGCTTTTAGTCAGATAAGGAAAGCTCTGAGAAGACTTCCTTTTGCATCTGTTGAATCTCAAATGTCTTCAGCTTAAAATAACCTTTTTACTAGGGCACCTGGGTGGCTCAGTAGGTTGGGCGTCTGGCTCTTGGTGTCAGCTCAGGTCGTGATCTCGGGCTTGTGGGATCGAGCCCTACGTCAGGCTCCACACTCAGCGTGAAGGCTGCTTGTCCCTCTCCCTCTGCTCCTCCCCTTGTGCTGTCTCCATCTTGCTCTCAAATAAGTAAGTAAAATCTTTAAAAAATAATAATAACCTTTTCACCAACTCTGGAGTTCCAAGTGGGTTCTCACAAAGACATAGAAGAAGTTAGATTTTGCAACTCCGTGCTGTAATGCTGCTCCTAGTCCGTTCTCCCTCACTTTATCATTCCCTCAAGTTGAGTGTTTTTTTCTCCCCAAATAGACTATAACCCCTGGAAAGCAGGAGCAGCACCATCTAGGACAATGAACTGGCACATCATAGTCACTTGATAAATATCAACCAAATATAAACACTTTTGGAAGAGAGGAAAAAGATGTTTTTCCTCTACCTTTCTATGTTCATTAGTGGCTGGGGCCTCTGTAACGAAAGATTGGCAAGAGAATAACATAAATGTAATATGAATTTTCCATGGCACAAGAGACTTCATGAAGATACGAAGCCCCAAAGAAATGGGTAAACCTGAGGGTTTTATGCTAGGTTTGATACAGAGCTACACGTACCGTTCAGCCATAAAAGCCGATGGAGTGACGATCCACGTTACTATATGGATAATGCTCAAAAATCGTTTATTTAGTGAAAGAAGCCACGCGCAAAAGACCATGTATTATATGATTCCGTGGATATCAAGTGTCCGGAAAAGAGAAATCTATAGAAACAGGAAGGAGTTGCCCGGGCCTGAGGATAGGAACAGGGATAAACTGCGAACAAGTGCAAGAGTCTTGTTTGGCTGATGGAAATGTTCTCAAACTGACTTTTGGTAATGGTTGCAGAACTTGGTAAACTTACTGAAAGTCATTAAAAATGGATACATTTTATGATATGTATCTCAATGAAGTTGTTAAAGATGAAAAATAATGACACTTTTAAAGAGACACGATGTAGGGGCGCCCGGGTGGCTTGGTCGTTAAGCGTCAGCCTTCGGCCCAAGGCGTGATCCCAGAGTCCTGGGATCAAGTCCCACATCAGGCTTCTCCGCTGGGAGCCTGCTTCCTCCTCTCCCACTCCCCCGGCTTGTGTTCCCTCTCTCGCTGGCTGCCTCTCTCTCTGTCAAATAAATAAATAAAATCTTTAAAAAAAAATAAATAAATAAAGAGACATGATGTAAAAATGTATACAGATCCAGTGTAAAGTCACCTGGTTGAATGTTATCTCTATCTATCCATCTGTCTGTCTGCCTACCTACTTACCTACCTACCTATCTGTCAATATGCGTAGCAAACTGTTAATAGTGGTTCACACTTTGTTTTTGAATTATGGGTGATTTCTTTTCTGTTTTTTTCTTTTAATATCCGAAGTTTTTCTTCTTTATTTCAAGTTTTTATTTAAATTCTAGTTAGTTAACATACTATCCAAATTTTCTACAGTGAACATTTATTACTTAAAGCAACTAACTCACAAACTGGAAAAAAAAA